>NC_051162.1:45870683-46170683 GCF_013339745.2 Dermacentor silvarum | reverse complement strand
CTCCTACAAGTCGGTGTCGCCTTTTTTTTGTCGATCGTGGGCACGAGATCAATGACCCCATCTATTGCAGAACGTACACGTCTAAATCCGGTCATCATTTCAGGATAAAGCTCATTCCCTTCCATGAACCATTCTAATCTAGTGAGCACCATTCATTCCATCACCTTACCGACTCAGCTAGCTAAAGGTACTGGCCTGTAAGATGACATTTCATAAGGAATTTTCCTGGTTTTAGGAGGGCCAACAAACGGCTGGTTTCCCACTGCTTCGGGACTGTACTGGATGACCACGTGGCGTTACAGTACGACAGCAGGACATTCCGACCTTCCACACCAAGGTGGCACAGAGCAGTATATGAAATACCGTCAGGTCCAGGTGCAGAAGATCGTCTCGAAGCAGCAAGTGCAGCTTCAAATTGCGGCACCATGAAAGGAAGGTCAAGACGATCATCTTTATTAGGTGGCACGGGTCGATCCAATGTTGGACATGTTGAAATATCGGTACGGGTGACTCTCTTACGGAAGTCTTCGGTAACCTGCACTTCCGTCAGAGATTGGTGAAGTGCTAGAGCACGGAAAGGATGTTTTTGCTGAGGAGGGGCACGAAGGCTTCGTACTATCTGCCAGATCCTAGAATGTGGCTTTCGAGGATCCAGAGACGAACAGAAGGTCCTCCACCGTTGTTTTTTTTTCATTTTTTCAAGGTGACGCCGCATTTTTCGTCCAGCTCGTCGACATAAGACAAGGCCTAATGACGATTGAGTTCGCCTAACCTTCCTTTCGGCTCTACGACGGAACGCGCGGAGCCGTTCATATTCAATATCAATCGCCGTTCTAGGTGTAGGTGAACTGATAAACTCTGTTGTCTTCTGCACTGACGATACCATAATGTCTTTTATATCAGATGCTGAAGTGATGTCCCCGCAATACTCTTTGACAAATGTAGAGAATGTGGACCAATCAGTGCTGCGTACAGTAGATGCAGTTTATTGCACAAACCACTTCATCTGCACATATGTTGGTATATGATCGTTCCATGCGTTTCTATGTCCAAGCACCAGCTGACTGACGGCAGTAGGCTCTGTGATACAATAGTGAGGTCTAAGCAACTTCCGTAGGTAGTGCTGCGGATGTAAGTGGGAGACCCATCGTTGATGACAGTCAGACCTTCAGTGTCTATGAAGTCCATCAAGTTCCTAGCCCGACAGTTCATTGCGGCCCTTCCCCAGTAAGGATGATGAGCATTGAAGTCTCCAATAACAACATGAGGGCCTGGGGAACCTTGTAACACAGTAGATAGGTAGGAGAGGTCAAGTCTGTCTAGGAGGTATGTAGGCGCCGATGATCGAAAACACATGCAGTTTATGTTTTAGTGTCACACACACATATTCATTGCTGTCATGTGGAGTGATCGTGTGCCGAACATACGGCGTGTCGCTACGTATACACATTAACACTTTGCTCTTGTGTCCATCTTCACGTGACCAGAGCTTAACGTATCCGGAAAGACGAAAGTCCGACGTGAGATTTAGCTCGCATATCACGATCACTGGGAAGCGGTATTTGAAAACCCGTTGCCTAAAGTCAGACATGTGGCCGCATAGACCTCGAGCATTCCATTGCATTATAACAGAATGATGCATCTTCTGTTCCAATGTCCAGTGTTTTATCGTGAGGGCCATGATTGCCACCCTTATTTTTAGATAGCATCTAACGCCTTCACGACAGATAGTGCAGTTGGTGTTGCCAATCCGGAGATCAATATACGCATAGTACTTACTAAGCTGTTTAAGCATGTCTATCATCTTTTCATTTTCAAGCCTTTCATTACCATCCCGGCTCTTGGGGAGCGCCGAAGGAGTATCTCCACCAGAACCCTTTGTGGTAGCGAAAGCCACGCTACAGTCGAAGAGGTTGGACGCACGTTGGATGACGCTTGATTTCTTGACGGACGCGGAGGTACTGGAGGAGGCGCATCTTGTGTGTGCCGACCTTGCTCTCTCTGTGGCAAGCTTTGCATCCAAGTACTCAAAGGAAGTGCCTCATTCCCCCGGGTCTTGCTCTGGGAGCGGCGACGCCATTGCCGCAACCGGCGAATTCTCTTGCGTACGGAATTGGCAGCCTCCTTGTGCGTGGAGTTCTCTCTCACCATTTTTCTGAGAATTTGTCTCTCCTCTGCTATTTTGGGACAGTCCATGGATGTCGCTTCATGGGCTCCGGAGCAATTTGCACATTTCATGGCGTCAGTCTCACAGGAGTCTACCTGATGAGCACCACCACATCTACGGCACGGCGTAGAGTTCTTACACACAGCACTCACGTGGCCCAGTTTGAAACACTTGTGACACTATAACGGTCGTGGCGCATATGGACGCACCGAGTGTCTCACATAACCTACTTTGATCGATGCTGGCAAAGAGTCTGACCGGAAGACCAACTTGATGCACCGGAGCGGCCGAATCGGTGAATGTCGAGTATTCGCACTCTCGACGATAGAAGAGATCGTAGGTCTTCATCCTTGATGTAAATGTCCACATCTGATACCAAACCAGCGCAGGTATCGTTGCCGTACGCTAGGAATGAGCGAACTGGAATGTTGTCAACCACTTTAATGGCTTTCAAAGCCTCCAATACTGCCTGGGAACTCACGTGCACTGTCAGAATGTTCTTCCGCGCATTAATGCGGATCTCTCTCACATGTCCTGAGGCTATTGAAACGAAGTATTTATTCAACGATTCTCTGTTCAACGAATTCAAATTCGTTCCTGCCGTAGTTGGGGTGTAGCCCACGGTGAACACCCGTTCGCCGCATCTGCTTTTATGAGTAGAATCACTGCCTGCTGACGTCCGATGAAGCTTGCGCTTCAAGTGGCGCGATTGGACTAGCGTGTAATCACTCTCCGATTCCATCTCTGCCGCTGTGGAGCTGTCAGATGAATTGGGAAGCCTATAGTCGGTGATGTCGCAGTTTCCAACGGACAGGGATACCGCCGCGGCACTCGTCTTGTCAGGAGGGCGCGGAGGTCCTCCGTCCCCCATTCCGGAGGATGACGTCTTTGGGGAAGCTCCTGATATCCATAAGTCACACAACTTTGAAGAACCACAGAACAAGGACGTTCGTTTCGCACTTCTTTGTCTTCGTTCTCCATATCTGGATTCCGGGGGTGAATCCAGCTTGGTCACAATATTGTTACTGAGTGAATCATGTATATTTACGACCTCCGTATATAAGTGGCGATGTTTGCATCCCTAATAAATGCTGTAAATTATCAGAAGAGATTTTTTTTGTCGTTAGCATTGCTGTGGGCATAAATATTGGCTGCTGCTGATGATGATGATTGCTTGCTGAAACGAGAATCACTATTGATACACATTTCATTCACGTCCATTTTACAGGCCGTTGATAAAATGCTCTGCCAAATGGGTCACTGAAGTCTGCAGGTGTTTTTTAAGGTCAAAAGAGGACGCAAATCAATTTGAAGCAAGGCGAATACACAGAAAAATATTCAATCTCTAGGCATAGGCTATTGATACCATTAGAATTATATATACTTTGTCCTGTTTATATATTTTAACGTATTGTGTCTGTGCATGATGTTAGCAGTGGAATTTTTGAATAGACGTTGAAATAAAATTATACGGACGAGGTAGCCGCCACTGGTGTTTCTAGCGCGCTCGTCCTCCTACTGTCGGGATTTACAGTAATAAAAGGAAAGTATGAATTTATAGCCGTGTACGTCCGCGCCAACAATGATGCAGGAAGCTTTTAGCCATAGTAAAATTAGAACTGGAAGGGTAGAGGCAACTCAAAAGAAACCGCAAACGTGGCGGGCAACAGAAATCTGGCAATGGCACCTAATGGGGGAGGGGGGGCGCTTTGCATCACCCCCCGGAAAACTTCGGAGCGGGTGCGGTCCCTGAAGCCCCGCCCCCACCCCCCGTAGTGGGCGCCTATGCCTAATTTAACCAAGTAACAAGAGTTGTGTATCTCCACTGTACTTTGTTGTTGTGGCATACAGCCTAACCCGTAGTGTCGTTGCTATGGAGGGCAGAGTTGATTTTCCAGTGCTACCTTGTGATCTCAGTAAGCTTTGTGCTCCTGTTTTCCACTCAGTAAGTGTAGCACGTGTTGGTTCTTGTTTGTTCCTTTCTTAGGCCGACACTGCTTACTCTTGTGAGGTCACCGTTCTGGCCCCATTTCTCTGGCCTCAAGTGGAGCAAAGGGACTCAAATAATGGCCTTCTCCCAGCAACAGATAGCAGTTTTGGTCAATATAATGTTCAGCAGAACATGTGCAGAAGTGGTGCCTTACTCCTGTATTTTTGATTTTGTGGCGAAGTTAACTGACGAGAAAAAATTGTGAGTCACAAATCCTGCACTATGATTTGTCTGACGTCCAGTTAGGCACTGTGGCACTGGTTTGAACAAAAGCGATATTGGCAGTGCACTTCCCCGCTGACTGGCTCCTACGCTGCACAGTTGTTATCAGTAAATTGTGTAATATTCATTCACATTTTCTTTTGGAAAGCAAGAGGATTACACTCTGCCAAACGACCTTGCCAGTGGGGCACTTTCCACCACTTTGCATTGCAGATTCTGTGCCCTTATTCGCCTTGCATCGGTGGTTCCAAATTTGTCACCCCAGTGAAAAACGATTCAAGTGAAGACAGCTTCTACAACTCGGTATGCCAAAAATGCATTCCATGTTGCCGTTAGAAATCTCTGTAACTCTCTCTTTCGAATTGTTCTGACCATTGTTGAACTACGTCCGCATCGTGATACCGATTCCACAAAGTTGCAGTACTAATTTCTTTACGTAGTACTCTTCACTTGAATTGGCCCCACAGCTGTGCTGATGTAATCACTGACTCTGCTGGCTTGAAATGCGCTGTTGAGGAAATTGTGCATACATGTGATAATACACGATGATATCTATAGCACTGTGTTCATCCTCGCGTTGTGTTATCAGCTGTGATTGTGCCCAACCATCATGTAATCAACCTGCACGGCTCTTGATGCAGTGTGAATAAATGTCTCACTGCCAAATATATTAGGCTTTTGTGTTGACTACCCCATTCAAGTGGTATCTGTATATAACTATATGTAACTGCGAAAATATTGTCTTGTTCCTCCTCTTACAGCTAGAAATCACTCGTTGTCGCTGGCCAGCACAGCGGTAAATTATTTTTAATCTCCGATCGTGAACTCCGGGTGAGCTACTCCAGGGGTCACCCGGCTAAATTTTTCAAGTGAAAGAAGAAAATTGTGATCCACCTTAACTGCAGCTTAGCGATACCATTAACGTGGAAGGCAATGTTTCCCTATCATGTACATTCTTCCACCTGGCGGGATTCTACAGAACCGATTTGCAATATCCTATTTTCCAAGTGTGGGCGAGAACTATGCCAACTTGCTCAAAGGTGTACAACGGCTGAGCGAGGAGTAACGTCTAGGGTATGTTGAACGAGGTCGGGGATGACAAGGAGTAAAGGAAATATCACACGTGCATAGATGCTCTTCAATGTCCGGCAGTCTCTCACCATTTCGTGGCCACACAAGAAGCGCGGGCCACAAGGCGGCATGGCCCCGCCTCCTAGAGTTGCCCAGCCTCTTCGCGATACTCACGCGAAGGCCTCCTGTAGGCATCACACCATACTTTTCTTTTACGGGGCTTTGTAGCCACCAGAAGAGCTGAGTGCTCTCGGCCTGTGGGCATTCGCTCTTGCAATGGCGGCCCTGTGAATGGCCGGTTGTATAAGCATATATAAGTCCGATGGCGCGCGTCAGGTTGGCAATGGTTCGCAGTGTGGATTCCACCTGGCTTGCCGTGATACCATTCACGTGGAAGACAATGTTTCCCTTTCATGTATATTCGTCCACCTGGCGGGATTCCAAAGAACAGATTTGCAATATCACGTTTTCGAAGTTTGGGCGAGAACTATGCCAACTTGCTCAAAGGTGATTCAAAATTTGTCACCCCAGTGAAGAACAATTCAAGTGAAGACAGCTTCTACAATTCGGTGTGCTAAAAATTCGTTCCAAGTTTTCGTTAGATGAGAAATTCACATGATCGCGAAGGCACCGCAGAAATGCTGTTCTAAACCAATGAGCAGGGACAACAATTACACTCTTGTGATTGAAGCACGAACTCATCTCGCGGGGCAAAACACCAGCTGATTAAAATTATGTGTCCAAAACATCACCAATAGAAATATTTGAAAAAGTACAGACAATGGCTCGAGAATACGAAAATTTGAAGTCACAGGTTGTTTGCTTCCATGCAAGGATGATTACTAGTATGAAACTGTGGAGGCTTTCTGATGTTTTCTTATGGCGGTGGTGCCGAGATATGCCGAGGTTGTATCACCGTATAAAACACTGTAAAGTCGTCAAAAGTCTTATTTGCGTAGGCATAAAGAGGGATGACAAAACCCTAAATTATTTCATCAGTAATGTTGTTTTCAACAATCTTTCACTGAATATTATGTTTTGCTATGTCTTCAGTACCAAAGAGAAGCTACAAGTGGCACGCGTGCTGTGGTAGTGAAGATGGAAGTATGGTTTTGTGAAATATTAAAGAAATAAATTATTGGGTTTTACATGACAAAACAACGATCTGACTATGAGGCACGTCGTAGTGGGGGACTCCATAAACTTGGACCACCTGAGGTTCTTTAACGTGCACCTAAATCTAAGTACACGGGTGTTTTCGCATTTCGCCCCCATCGAAATGCGGCCAACGTGGCCGGGATTCTATCCCGCGACCTCGTGCGCAGCAGCCCAACACCATAGCCACTGAGCAACCACGGCGGGTGTAAATTATTTCACTGTAGTGTTGATTGCATCTTGACACTGAAATAACAGACGTGTGTTGGTACTAAGAACACGCGCATGTGGTACTTAGTTCAAAATCTGGTTGAACCTCCTGCTCTGAATTCATGCAAACCTCTTAAGGCTCACCGGTGAAACGCCTGCCTTTATAGAATAAGGGATATAAATACAGATGGGTCAGAAGTGTTAGACTGTAAGGCAATGTTGTGGCGAACACTCTCACTAACACTTCATTTGCGCTGTTGTGTGCTCTGTGTATGTAGCACCGCGATGTGAGCTGGCGCAGTGGTCGACTCGGCGCAACAGACTTCGAACAGCAAACATTGATTTTTTTCCCACAGAGAAGTTGGGCTCGCAAAACTTAGGTGGCGCTGCCGGGCCTTCACTAGCCGGAGCCATACCAGAGCAAATATTCGCAGTTGGATTAGTGATGTGTATACTGCAGCATATATCAGAAGATGACACAGCACATCCTAATGGAATGCTAAGGGATTCATCCAGTGAGACTAGTACGTAAAGTTCAACTGCCAGAAGCGCTTGGATTTAAAGTTGACGGAAGTATGAACCTGTCAGCAGTTCATATAAGCAAGACACGCTTAGAGTATCCGTGGAAAAAAAAGCAGAAAAGTGACCGATAAGACCGGATCCATTACAGGCATAGGCAGCGGTACGAGGTAGATAGAGAAGTTTGAGGAGATGCGTACAACAATGCTAATAGGAAAAACATTTATAGCATACCTGAATACCTCAAGCTTGCTATGTGAGGATTTGTCCCAGCCTCGTTGCAAACTGGATGCCAATAAATCAGCATCATCATCATATAGGTAGCGGTACAAGGTATATAGAGAAAAATTTATGAAGAAAAACAATATTAAGGAGATGCATACAGAAATGCTAGATCGATAAACATCTGCAGTACACCGCATTAAATCAAGCCGGCAAAGTGACCATTTGTCACCGCCCCGTTTCAAAGCCAATAAATTCTCATCATCATAGCCGTAGTCATGCGTGCTGCATCATGGCAGCATGCATGGTCTTCTATGCGAGTTTCGCTACCATGCGCACATGTACCTTGACACATCGTCCCGTGGAACAATGCCGGTGGAGGCTCATGTGAGAGATGCTTGCAATTTCGTCCGTAACTATTGCAATTTCGTCCGTAACTAATTCCTGCAGATATTCCTGGATGTCCCATGGCCTTCAGAAAATACATCTTCCAATGTGCAGCTTACGTGGTGGTTGTATTGGCGAGCTCACAGCATAATTTGTATTCTCGGCTATTTGATCTTGATTAAAACTTGGCATGTGGTGGCGGATGATGGCGAACCACCACCGCGAGAAGCGATTACGTTTGGCCCACTGGAGGTGGCGCAGATTTTTTATCTTTGCTCAAGACCCGGAAGGTGCACTTCAAATTTGGGGCATATATATTTACACGGCAACACTCATTCATGCTGTGATTTGTCGCTTGTAGGAAGAAATTGCGTGAGTTCTCTTTCTTCCTTTCCGCTGATTTCGGTGTTCGCATAAGCAGTCTGTAGCTGCCGTCAATACTCTTCCAAAAGGCATTAGAAAAGCTGCGTGGTTTTGATAATTATGCCATGAAGGACTAGTTTGGCTGGTCGCAACTTGGCTGGTCGCAATTACGTCATTGGTGCACCTTTGCCACGAGAAGGTGCAAGTTCAGAAAAGTCGCCTCGAAGAACGCGGCTGTCCTGCTGGCTCCATGGCGTCAGTTGCACGGGTTCAACTCGCATAGTGTCTAGACAAAGCTATATCGCGTCTGTGCGGCTCGGAAGCATAACTAACCCCTCAACCTTTAATGTAGCAATCTATTGCAACGTGCTGCTCTAAAATATAATTTGTTTATCAAAGGTGAACACACGGCCACAACCCAAACTCACTAATCATAATGTAGCATAAGTCAGCCGAGTCCTCCATTGGCGAGGAACTAGCTTTTCCCCCATGTTCACTGCTTTTTTTTCGGTCAGTCCACACATAATGAACGATGAGCTGCCAAGTTCCTGGGGCACCAATGTCTTTACAATACGCATCGTCTTCATGCGTTGGGTGCTCGTTTGAACTATTAAGTTTTATTGTAATAAAGTTTCATCCATGCAACGTCTAGGAGCTCCGCATATTTCCTTCATGTTGAATGCTCGCGTCATGCACACCAACTGAAGTAGGTTTAAGGACAGTAAGAGATGTCCTGTAATTTAATCTGACATTTCTGCTTTGGTCGTCGTCGTGTCGTCGCCGTTGATAGGCCATCTCTTCATGGTAACTAGGAGGTAGCCCACTCCCATTTCCATAACAGAGAGAGATAAACGGGATGGAAAAGGCAGGAAGAATGACCGGACAAGGTTCCTTTTTGCTACCCTGCACGGGAGGAGGGGTCAGGGGAATCAAAGACGGAAAAACATGTGGTTGATCCCTCTTATATAGGAATCGGTATAGAACACGAAAGTGAAACGTGTCTTCACAGAAGTAGTGTAATGTTTATTGCACATTGATATATAATGTCTATTGGTGTTTTGTGGCTAAAGCGCCCTTAGGCGTTGATGCACCCACGCTGACGCCTGGTGGCACGTCTCCTCCATCACGACTACCAACGTCGATGACCATGAGCAACCGTCGTGCATATGGAAGCTGCACTACGCTGCACACGCTAGCACAACGCGAAAGACGAAGCACGTAACTGACACACTAATACAACGCGCAAGACAAAGCACGTAACTGAATTGTCACCGAGTCAAATCAGCGCGTACAGCGCGTCGTAATTGCAGCCTCCGCGATCAACTTCAGAAACATTTTCAGAGCTAATTGCGGAGGCCACGCTCCGCTGTGCTGAGTACGGTGAACGCCACCTAGGTGGCGTTGGTAGTGCTTCTTGATGCCAGCGTCCCTTCGAATGCTGGCATCGAGGCAGCGTAGTGCTGAGACCACCGAAGCGTTCACTGTCGGTGCGCGTTAGTGTCATAATGCAGTACTTCTCTTTTCTGCTCGTAGGCGGCGGCACCGCCCCGAGCAAGAGCGCGGGTACACGGAGGAGTGTTAGATATATAAGGCGCGTCTGTGTAGCTCTCTGCAAATGCGTTTGTGGCGCAATGGGTTAAACGCTCGGCGATCTATCGTCGCGGACCGAGAGGTCGTGGGTTCGATTTCCAAATTTAGCATGTTTGTGGAACTTTTTCTTCTGGTTTCTTTCTTTGTATTATGTTCTATGACGTATTTCCGTCACGGAAATACGTCAGTGAAGTCTTGGTGGACCCCGGCATAAAACACTTTCGTGTTAAAAACAGCGGATAGAAAAGGCAAAGCAAAACAACCAAGAAAATTGAGCCAGCTTCCCAGACTTGACGTCGCAAAGCCTGATTAAACATCGCAGCTGGTGACTTATACTAGCTTTTACATAACTTTACATCGTCTATTACTTAGCTGTAACTTGGCTTATACGTTGCTTTAACGTGGCTTTTCACTTAGATTTAACTTAACTTTAACTTAGCTCTCTCTTAGCTTTCTCAACGTGGTTTTTGCTTAGCGGGTGTTAGTTGCCGAGACGCAGCGTCTCTATCTCTAAACTCCGGGTATCCAACCCACCACCATTACTTTGCTTCAGCAGTCCTTGCTCGGAATTCAGGATCTGCGCGCAGTCGTTGAAGCCGCTTCCGAGCAGCATCACGACGCCGTTGACGCCACACCTCTTCTTCTTCGGGAGAAAGCTGCTTCTTCGTCCTAACCATACTCACAGCAGAATGACACCGCCCCCAGCGCACGCTCTCTTCAGAAGAGCTCAGGAGAACCCTGTACGTCATGGTTACGTCATCACTTCTCTCTCTCTTAAGCTCCGCCTCAACCACTGCTTGGCGCACACTCTCCATCGATCTCTCCACCTCCATGTCCTCGCTATCATCTTTTGGCTCCACCCACCTGCTGCTCAGCACGCGCCTTCCTTTATCACTCTCGCCGCTCTCCCAACACCTGCGCCCCGGCGCGCGCTCCTCACCCCGCTGCGCCGATTGTTCGCGTACGCTCGGCACGGCTCAACGTCGACATTAAACAGCTCCGCTGTTAAAAGAGATAGGGAAAGTTGTGAACGTCCAGGAGAACTACAGTCTCTCAAAATGGCTCCTCTAATGTAAAAATGTCAACAGTGCTTTGACTATCTTGTGGTGTGACGAGTGTATGTGCCGGCGTTACAGGACTGTCTGCTCCTGTCTTCTCCGACACGCCACCGCGCTCGCGAGTGACAGCCTGTGTGCGCTGTATCGGGGACAATGATAAAGGACGCGTTCGATAGTTTCCTCATCGCCGCAGTGGTCACATACAGCACTATCCTCCCATCCAATGCGCAAAGCAAACGACTTTGTAAATGCAACGTCAAACCACAATCGGCAAAGTATCGTTGTCTCGGTTCGGGAAAGAGCAGGTGGAGGATGAAGTTGCAGATAGGGGGTCGTGGCGTTCTTGTGTTGAGCACCACTTGTCAGGTTGCCGGCCGAAGCGTGAAGCGGCTGTGGCCGCACCGTGACGACTTCGTGGTGGACCTGGTCACGCTCGATTTATGCGAACGCCCTGGGAGCGGGGTCCAAAGCCCCTGACAGGAACGGCAACCCGTGGCGCACGGCCCAGTCCTTGTATACGTCCACATTCATGTTGGCGCCATTTCCATAGGTAGAAATAATGCAAAGATGCCAACGATCATCACACAAATTGAACCTCGTGGCTCTGTGGCAATACGTAGTTCAGTGCCAGACGCGCATAAGTTGATGATGATGTATGGTGTTTTAATGGCGCAAGGGCCAAGTATGGCCAAAGAGCGCCATGCCATTGTTTGTGAGTTTGCAGTGGAGCGATGAATTCTGAGTAGTAGATGAGGCGTGGCTGTAAAGGGGCCTAAAAATAATCGCTGTAAAGTGCGTAAAATATATATGTACTAAAATCATGGCAATGACTACTGAGGCGTACTATGAAATGAAGAATGCATTGGGAAAGAGTGACACGATATTTAAAATATTTAAAACTGCCTACACAGAGCCCTTGAACCACAAGGGACTGGAGGCATGTGCTACAAAAACTATCACAGCGGCATCCTCTAGAGAGAGGATGCGCTACGAACTTATTGGGCTAATAACATGTAGCACAACATCGTTCAAAAATCCGAGGATTGCTTTGGCGTTAAAAAGTGGTTCTTCACCAATAAACATCATGAGATGAAGAGGGATATGATAACGGTATGGTGCAGGAAAATGTTTTCTTCTTTCCGTTTCGGCTTCCTGACACTCCAGCAGGACGTGGAGGACGGTCAGCCTCTCACCACATCTACCACAGGTTGGTGGTTCATCACCAGTAAGCAAAAAATTGTGGGTGCCGTACGTGTGTCCTATTCTGAGACGACAGAATAGGACATCAATTCGTCGTGTTTTCGTAGCTGAAGGCCAGAAACCTAAATGTGGTTTAATCATGCGAAGTTTATTATTTGTTTCAGCGTCCCACAAGTCCAGTGGACTCGCAGTTTCCTTCGCAAAAAAGGCTTCAGATCTGTGGGAGGAATAGCAGCGGCAGGATTATTAGTTTGCGGTGTAGTTGATGTGGCTAACTGGTCTGCAAGTTCATTACCCTCAATGCCTCTATGGCCAGGCACCCAGCATATAATCACATGCTGGTTAGATATATACGCTCTGCATAAAATGGAATAGAGCTCAGTAAGTACAGGGTTTCTGTGTTTACACAGCGACTTCAATGCTTTCACAACACTTTGGGAGTCTGTAAATATAATAGTCTTTTGAAGTTTTGATTTCATTATAAACTTCACTGCCGATAATTGTGCGTAGGCCTCAGCCGTAAAGATGCTTGTCTCCGGGTGCAGTACACCGGATTCCGAAAATGATGGACCGATGGCTGCATAAGATACCCCGGCATGTGACTTGGAAGCGTCTGTATAAAACTCTGTACATGAGTATTTAGATTGGAGTTCTAGGAAATGCATTTTAATGTGTGCTTCTGGCGCATGTTTCGTGACTTCTATAAATGATGTGTCACAATCTATGAGCTGCCACTGCCACGGCGGTAACAACTTTGCTGGAGGCATGAGACGATGTTCAAGGAGTGGTACACCTAGTTCTTTGCTGAGGCTCCGCACACGCAACGAGAAAGGTTCTCTCGCTGCAGGTCGATTGTGAAAGAGTGTGGTATTAGTCGTGTCATTTATGGTCGGATATGCCGGATGTTCAGAATTGGCGTTTACCTTGAGAAAATATGTGAAGCTGGAAGATGTCCTTTGTAGGTGGAGTGACCACTCATTTGCCTCTACGTAGAGGCTTGCCACAGGACTTGTCCTAAAAGCACCTGTGGCCAAGCGGATGCCTAGATGGTGCACGGGATCCCACATCTTTAGCGCGCTCGGCGTAGCAGACTGGTACACTATAGCCCCGTAGTCTAATCGTGTATGTATAAGGCTCTTATATAGGTTCATGAGGCATTTCCTATCACTACCCCACGTTGTGTGCGACAAAAGTTTAAGAATGTTCATTGTCTTTAGGCATTTGTTCTTAAGATACTTTATATGTGGGATGAATGTAAGCTTGGTGTCTAGTATTATGCCCAAAAATTTGTATTCGGTACTTACAGGTTTCCGCTGTCCATACAGCTCTACGTCAGGATCAACGTTCAATCTTCTGTTTCGTGTAAAAAGAACACAAGAGCTTTTATTCGGGTTGAGCTTAAAGCCATTTTCATCAGCCCATTTGGAGACATTGTTGAGACCGAGCTGAACCTGTCGCTCACAGATTGCCAGGTTGCACGACCGAAATCCTATCTGTACGTCATCTACGTATACCGAATAAAACATACTGTGTGGAATGACTGAATGCAAGGAATTCATCTTTACAATGAAGAGCGTACAACTAAGTACTCCACCCTGTGGAACCCCGGTTTCCTGAATAAAAGGTCTGGACAGAGTACTGCCAATTCTAACTCGAAAAGTACGGTTAGACAGGTAGCTTTCTATAACACTAAGCATGCTTCCCCGAATACCCATCTCGGACATATCCCGCAATATTCCAAAGCGCCACGTTGTGTCTTAGGCCCTTTCCATGTCGAGGAATACGGACAAGAAAAACTGCTTATGGACAAAAGCGTTTCGGATATTTGCCTCGATACGTACTAGATGGTCGGTTGTTGACCGGCCTTCTCTAAAGCCACACTGATATGGATCGAGCAGTTTGTTTGATTCGAGGAAATGCAGGAGACGGCAGTTAATCATTTTTTGAATAGCTTACACAGGCAACTTGTGAGCGCTATTGGGCGATAGCTTGTCACTAAAGAAGGGTCCTTCCCCTGCTTCAGAACCGGAACGACAATTGTTTCTTTCCATGTAGAAGGAATGTAGCCAGCAGCCCATATTTTATTAAACAGTGTGAGTAGAGTCATTTGGGTGTCTGTGTGGAGGTATTTGACCATACCATAGACTACTTTGTCAGGACCCGGAGCAGAGCTCTGACATTTCTTTAAGGAGGCTCTTAACTCGGCAATGGAAAAAGGGCTATTCTAGGGTTCGAACCGTCTGCACTTCCGATCTAATGGCATGCGTTCTTTGTTCCTTGTGTTTAAGGAATGACTGTGTATAGTTGATTGAGCTAGACACGTACTCGAAGTGCTCCCCGAGAGCGTTAGCCTGGTCTTCCAAGCTATTTCCATAGTCATTTACCAGAGGCAAAGAGTGGGTTGATTGCCCCTTAAGCTTTCTGAGTCCATTCCACACTTTTGTTTCCTGTGTATAGGAATTAATTCCTGAGAAAAAACTTCTCCCAGCTGGCCCTCTTTGCTTGTCGCCGCGTCCTTCGCCCCTGTGATTTAATCTGTTTAAATTCGATTAGGTTCTCCGCAGTTGGGCATTTGCGTAGTTTGCCCCAGGCTTTATTTTGTCTCTTTCGTGCCTGTCTGCAATTATCATTCCACCAGGGAACCCGTCTTTTGGATGTAGTCCCATTTGTCTGATGAATGAACTTCTCAGCTGCGTCAATGATAAAAGCGGTAAAATATGATACGGCATCATCTATACTAAAGTTTCTTATAAAATCCTGTGATAGGTAGGTGGATTCCTTAAACATTTCCAATCAGCTGAGGCTAGTTTCCAGCGAGAGACATCTGGAGGGGAGTCACGTTGCGTTACCAAGTTTAGACTTACTGGGAAGTGGTCACTTCCATATGGATTTTTGATCACATGCCATTCTAAATCAGAGAAAAGGTAGGCAGAGCCAATCGACAGGTCTATTGATGAGTATGTATTGTGATGGAGATTATAATAGGTTGGCTCCTTCTTATTGAAGAGGCACGCACCGGAGTTTAAAAGGAAGTTTTCTATGAGTCGACCTCGCGCGTGGCATCGCGAGTCGCCCCACATCGTGTTGTGGGCGTTAAAATCACCCACGAGCATGAAAGGCTAGGGAAGCTGATCAATAAGGTTATGAAGGTCTGTTTTTTCAAGTTTATGGTTCGGGGGTATATAAATGGAACATACCGTGACCAATTTGTTAAATAGGATAGCCCGAACAGACACTGCCTCAAGGGGCGTCCGAAGGGCGACGTGTCGACAAGCTACGGACTTGTTGGCAACTATTGCTACACCGCCGGAGGCGTTTGCCTCGTTACGGTCTTTTCGGAAGATGGTGTATTGACGAAGGAAGTTTGTGTTTGTAGGTTTCAGATGTGTCTCTTGAACACACAGCAACTTTGGATTATGTTTGTGTAGGAGTTCTGTAATGTCGTCGAGGCTGTGAAGAAGTCCTCTGACATTCCACTGTAGTATTTGTGTCTCCATAATGACAAATGTGTTTGTGCTGTGTGTTTAAGAGGTGAGGATTAGCTCACGGGGCCCTTTGCAGGCGCCGTGATACGAGATCTTTCTTTTCTGGAGCGGTCGAGAGATTCTCGCCGCTCCTTAGGCGCTGGTGGCGCCGTCTGGCCGGTTGTTGTGTCCATCGCATCTTGCGAGGCGCTGGACACGCGCTCTCGTGAGCGGTTAGTTGGACGTGAAGGCCTCGTCTCGAGGGGCAAGACCTTGGAGGCCACCAGCCCTGAGGTCGATGGCCCCGTGTTCTGAGATGGCGGAGCAGCCTGAGCTGCAGCCGCCGAGGGGGCGGATGGCGTCGCTGGCGGCTCACTGCGTGTGAGCCGGACAGCCGCCGGAAACCGTTGTGTCGCTGCCCCCTGACGCGTCACATCGGCAAAGGTGTTTTTGGGCAGGCATGATAGGCGCCTACGAGCCTCCTTGAATGATATGTTCTCCTTTACTTTGATTGTTACTATTTCTTTTTCTCTTTTCCAGGTAGGGCACGACCGCGAGTATGCGGCGTGCTCCCCATCACAGTTTACACAGTGGAGAGAGTTTTCACATGATTCAGAGAGGTGTTCGTTCGCACTGCATTTCGCACAAATCTGACGGCCTCGGCAGTTCTGTGAACTGTGGCCAAATCTTTGGCATTTGAAGCAACGGAGAGGGTTGGGGATGTACGGCCTTACTCTGATTTTAATGTAACCTGCCTCGATGGTTTCTGGCAGCACACTGGAACCGAATGTGAGCATTAGATGCTTAGTGTCAATTTCTTTACCATCACGCCTCATTCTGATTCGTTTTACGTTGATAACATTTTGTTCTTTCCATTCTTCCAGAAGTTCAGTCTCGGTCAGCTGCATGAGATCATCATCGGAAATCACACCGCGGATGGTTTTCATGGTGCGGTGTGGGGTCACTGAAACTGGTATGTCCCCGAGAGACACTAGATTACAAAGTTTTTCATATTGCTTTTTGTCATGTAGTTCCAAGAGAAGGTCGCCACTCGCAAGTCTGGTTGGCTTATAGCCTCGGCCAATTGTCTGAGTTAGACTTTTGGAAACGAGGAAGGGCGAGATCATTCTCGTTGTCTTTCCTGGTTTCTCACAGTGTATTACCTGATAGCGGGGGAAATTCTCAGTGTTGCGACCAAAAAATTGAAATATTTCTTCGGTGCGCCCTCGTTTCTGAGGGCGATCAGAGAGCTTGGGAAAGGAGCTATCCATGGAAAATTTTCAGTTTTCGGTAGTAACGCCAGCCGCCCACCGTGGAGCCCAACAAGGGGACGCCACAGGTCTTATAAAAACAAGTCCTGCGGACGCCAGCTGTACGTCACCACTATAACCGAATATGAAATAACCTAGGTCGGCTACTCACACAGGGTTAACCCTCGCTGCCAAGAAGGTCGGAAGTAATATAGAAGAGAGTAGACGACAGGAAAGATGAAAAGGCGAGAGAGAAAGACGAAGATTGGAGAGAGAGACAGGAAAAGGCAACTACCGATTTCCCCCGGGTGGGTCAGTGCGGGGGTGCCCTCTACGTGAAGCCGAGGCCAAAGGGGTGTGTTGCCTCCGCCGAGGGGCCGTAAAGGTCCGAACACCCGGCATTGGCTCAACCCCCAGGATCCCCTTTTCCCCGGACACGGCTAAGCCGCGCACGGTTAGACGCGGGAGGTTCCAAACCTCGTGTGCTCGGGTACGTGGTGGCGCAACTGACGCGCATAAGTTGCGGTAGCAGTCTCGTTCATTTGCGAATGACTGCAAGAGCCGCCACTGTTTCACTACGCATGCCACAAGGGAAAGTTTTCTACTCGTTACTATGACTAGGAATGTTGTCATGCATCGTCCGCGCGAAGCACGGATTTGATTTACGCATCTGTATACGCTGACGATATTTGTGCTTGGTTCTATGCTTAGTAACACTGTCCACTAGCAACGATAGTCCTGTTTAATGAGACGACTATACAAACTGATTAGAGCGTACGCGAACGTGATTTTGGAAGAAGAATTGGACTGCGCCATGCGTCACGAGTTGCCGTTCATAGCCGGGGCTTCGGACCCCACACCCAGGGTGCTCGCATAAATCTAGCATGACCAGGTCCGCCACGAAGTCGTCACGGTGCGGCACAGCAGCCCCATGCTCGCGCCTGCAACTTGACAAGAGGTGCTCAACACATGAACGCCACGACGACCAGCTGACGGCCCTGTTCCCGGTGCTACGGTTATTCCAACGACTGTGGGCGTGAGTGATCGCCAATTCAGGAAGAACCCATTGGTGCACCAACACGTTAGCGAAATCATATGGATGTCCACCGCGGGACATTATACGCCCAAAGGGCATCCGTAAAAATGGTGCGGATCATCCTTGAACATCCGCAGCCCCGTCACTTTCATGAAAATAGGTAGTCCGTGGAATGTCCCACGGTTGTCAAAACCTGAAATTTGTACATCCGGGTACCGTTCCAAAATAGACCAATGGACGTCTTGAAACTGTTGGTGTTCGGACGCCGGAAGCCTGTGGGGCGTTTCACACCGGCAAACGTCCGAGCTATCCTTATGGGACATTCGTTTGCGATTATCGGACATTCGTAGCACGTCCACATGACATTCTCGCCTTTGCTTATTTGCGTTAGATGGTGGTTCTCGATTTCGAAACCCTTGAATACATATTGGCATGCCTCAGATCTAGCACCCTTAATTACTTTCATACAAAGCATTCTTGCTTTCGTTTGGCCTAGAAGTGTATGTGTTATCATGCAGGTGCTACGTGGAAGCCGGACATCGCAAGGTTCTGGCACACGCTGTGGTTTGCTTGTTCGTTTGCGTCTTTGCCCGCCCGCTGTGGCACCAGCATAGCAACGAAGGAGCAAGCGTGAGCGAGTGCCAGAATATAAATATGTTCTGCTTCCACGTAAACACCTGCAGCATAACGCATACACTTCTTGGTATGCCAAAGCAAAAGTGAATGTTACGGTAAATTCATAAGAACGCTCTCAGCCGTGCCACTATGTTCAATTTCGAGGTTGAGGACTTTCACTTAACGCAAAAACAAAAGAAACACTCTAGACTATGTATTTCATGTTAGAACGAAGCAGCAGAGAACTGCACAGCCTATGAGTTCTATGCATACTGATTATGATCTCCTTTACAATATTTTATGACGGTAACATCTCAAGGATCCCACTTAAAAAACCATAATTCCACATTTAGTACAGATATACATCTTTTACAAAGATGTCTCTAAACAATATTGCAGTTTCCCCCGAAAGGCGAATCATGATTGCAATAAGAAATTAGTAGAGAGCTATACGGAGTAAGGACAGTAGTGTTATCAGCTGTAAACTCTAAGCTTGGACGTGTAGCAGCACCAGCACCGCGCAGAACTGTTGTCGACGCCGTCGGCATTTCGCCCGCGTTCACACCGAAAGGGCGCGCGGTGTTGGTGACTGTTGCCGGTGCCTCAGGCGGCGGCTCGGTGGTTTTCGATGAGATCAGGACAGGACACTCGACGAGCAGCGTCGGACGTCTTTACCACCTTCTCTCCTCGCAACATGTTTAATGAATGCGCATTTGGAGCCGCAGCTAAACGTCGCCTCCCCTCCCGCCCTCCCGTCCCCCCCCCCCCGCCACGGCCTTTCGCGCGATTTAACAAGTCGCGTTTGCTCTCCGCCGTGCATTCGCTCCCCGTGAAAGCGCGCCGCCGTGCATTCGCTCCCCGTGAAAGCGCGCATCCCTCGCGCGCCTTCACTCGCACATACAGGTTACGGCGCGCCGCGACGATTTCATCGCATTTGGACTTCATACGGAACCTCACGGTGACGGCGATGGCGACGCCGACAGCAGAAATCTGCTTGGAGTGCCCGTATAATTTAGAATGTACATTCAATAAAATATATTTAGAATGTACATTCAATATAAAACATTGCTTGTGTATTCTTGGCTGTCTACCAAAATAAAGCTTTAGAAAATGTTGAGCCAGAAATTCCTATTCAACATGGACTGCCTTAATCTAATAGGCATTGACACTTCAGTACACAATAAGACAACAGATGAAATTTCACAGAGACGCAATGATTAGAAGTTGCTGAGTGCAGCTGCAATATAATTCCTAGGTACTCAGGTTGTTATCAAAGCAAAAACAAAAATATTGAAATGCATTGTAGCAGTCCGAGCAAGCCTTGAATGTCAGCCTTGATGCAGTGACAAAGAGACCCCGCAGACAAACTTTCCAAAGCAGCTTTTGTCGCTTCCTTAAATTCTGCATTCACATCGTGGCCCTGTGATTGCTGGCGCTGGCTTTGGCACTGAACGTACAGAAAATCTAAGTTGCTTGTAATGATATTCCTTTAGTGATGTTTGATACAGGTATGATGTTTGTCACGGGTAAGAAGATAAGATATACGATATCTCTATATCTCTATATACGGTAAGAAGATAAGATATACACGTCAACCCTTTCACTCCGTGAAAATGTGCGGCCCCGGTGTTTATCACTGGTTTATTCCGGAGGGTGCATTAAAGTATTTCCCAGTTATGAGGTTGCAAACACGTTCGGCTGTGACGGACAGAAGGACGTCACTGACAATATGCCTGCAGTCAATCGTTGTCGCTTGCGTTCGATGTCTCCAGTTTGCTGGTGGCGTGGTTAGCAGTCTTGCGATTCAGGAATCGGCATGCGCTTCTTCGAAATATAAATTGCTTCAAAATTAAACCTGTCCGTTAGGTAAGACAACGAATGGCTCATAGCCCTTCAAGCAATGGCTATACCCCGGTAAACGCGGCCTCCCCATTACGGCGATAGAAGAGAAGAGAAACTCTATGCTGGAATTTTAAGCGGCAACGCAGCCAGCTGTGGAAGCACACCACGACGACGAAACCGGGAGCAGAGGCACGGGCGCGTGCCGAGCACGAGCACGAGCCACCGAGCGAGCTGTGGAAGAAGACGACGACACACGAGCCAATGCTGAAGATGATAGTTTTCTGTGTACAGGCGATTTCGCCTAGCCATATAAAGCTTCGCTTTAGAAACTCCCGACGACAGACATACTGTATTTTATATGGTATTCCTTTAGAGCTGCCAAACAGGGAAGTTCGCAATGGTCGCAAGAATTCCAACGGTATGAAAAAAGATGTGTATGCTCATTCTGAGACTGATCCTCACCTGACAGACAGACAGACACACCGACAACGGACTTCATTGAAGGTCCTCAGAAGCTCCGTTGCCCCCTCTAAGGGAGAACCTGAATGAAAAAAAAATCTATGCAGCCAGGTTAAGTGTTAAATTTCCATCGTTTGGTCAAATGTGTGGAAGGTAACGCTAGTTAACGCGCTGTGGAAAGTTGCACCTCAGAGATCACTAGGCCCAGTTTGTGTTTTGGCAATGCACTGTCGCGAGTGTGACCTAAAATTGTTTCGTTAGTTATATCGATTGACACGCTGATTATGTGCACCTTGTATACAAAACAATAGACCATGTGTTAGTGAGCTCTGAATAGATAACAATATTGCATTACGCGTATCTCTGATACTCCTATGATGCACCGGTTTCCTCCTATGATGCGCCGATTGATTGGGTATCTTGGTTGCAGCTAGGTTATCTCTCTCTTTGTTTCTTTCTCTCTCTCTCTGTATTTCTTTCTCTGTTTATTTTTCTCGCTATCTCTCCTTCTTTGTCCTTCTTTATTTTTCTTTCTCTCTCCCTCATCCTTTCTGTTTCTCTCTCTCTCGCTCTCATTTTCTCTTTCTCTCTCCCAAAGGAAGTTGTGTTGCAATCGTCAGTACAGTAAAAATCATCATCATCATCACCATCATCAGCCTATATTCAATTCCACTGCAGGACGAAGGCCTCTCGCTGTGATGTCCAATCAGCCCTGTCTTGCGCTAGCTGATTCCAACTTGCGCATGCAGATTTGCTAACTAATAAAACAATATGGTTCCCATAAATGCGCGTTCTGCAAGCGTGGGTGTATGGCGCAGTGGTTATGACGCTCGCGTTCGAGCCATGGGTACCCGCGTTCGAATCCTGCCTTGCCAAGAACGTTCATTTTGTTTTATTAATTTATTTCTCTCGGGCGGCGAGCGCAGACGTGTCAGGATGACGTCACGACCCATGCGCATTAGAGCGCAGCTGGCGGGAGCTCAGCGGAGCCGTGTCTGTGTGGCGTCGCCTGGTTTCCATGCTACGGCACGGCAGTTTCGTGTCACACGCACAGGAAACGGCTGGCTTAAACTGCGGAAGAAGAAGACGACGCTCGAGCGAATGCTGATGATGATAATTTCGTGGCGCACGCGCAAATTACGGCGGGCTTGAACTGCGGAAGAAGACGACCACGCTCGAGCCAATGCTGTAGATAATTTCATGGCACACGCACAAATTGCGGCTGGCTTAACATCTTCGCTGTTAAAAAATCACCAGCCCTTTGCCTGGCGAGAAAATGGGGATAAGCGAAGCTTGTCGTGTGTCTATCTGTTCTTCGTCAAGGTAACGTAAAGTTCACGACATGTCACGGTAATAAAACATAAACGTTTATTTAAATGTAGATATCAAAGGAAGGAAACGTTGCACGAAAGAGTATCGAAAAGTAGTAGGAAAGGGAAGGGAAAGTAGTAGGTGAAGTACACACACGACAAGCTTCGCTTACCACGATTTTCTCGACAGGGGAAGGGCAGGTGACTTTCTTTCTCTTCCTATTTCTTTCTATATTTATTTCTCTCTCTCTCTTTATACCCTTGTTTCTTTCTCTCTCTTTCATTCTTTCTTTCTCTCTTTCTTTTTTTCTATCTCTCCCTCTCTTTCTTTCTGTGCCCTGGTATGTGCCCTTGAGCTTGGACCCTTTCTGCACTATCACCAGGATCGGCCCAATTTTCAGAGTGACACCACCACCGCCGAAACTTGTGAGCCTATAAAGCTTCGCTAAAAAATGAGGGGCAGCTTCACACTAGCGGTGCGACGACTGGGCAAACAGCGAAGCTGGCAACCCTACCTCCCTCTATCTCGGTTCGGCCAAGTTTTTGCGAGGTTAGGCTTCCAGACTCGGTCACGTTTTGCGCAAGATCACCCCGAAATCACCGACAACCGAAGGAGCAATGAACACTGGCTCATTGAAGTAGCTGGACGCTTCTGGATGCTCAAACGCTTTGCTCGGTTTCGTGGGCTCGGAACTCCGAATCTTCTTCGAATCGCCGATGCTTCGCCGCAGCTTTGGCGATGCGATACTCGGGATCGTACCCAAGTAGTCTCACTCGCTCACGAGTAGCGGCGCGGTGGCTTTCGCATCGCGGTTGCTCTTCTTCGGGAGTGACGCTCTTCTTCGGCCGCCACATCTTGAAATGATGGGGTTTTACATGCCCAAACCACGATCTGATTATGAGGCACGCCATAGTGGGGGACTCCGGAAATTTTCGACCACCTGGGGTTCACCTAAATGTAAGTGCACGGGCATTTTCGCATTTCGCTCCCATTGAAATGCAACCGCCGTGGCCGGGATTTGATCCCGCGATCTGATCTTTGATACTCCTTTGATGCACCGGTTTCCTTGCGGTATTTATACAACTTTCAGGTTTCTATTGCCTATTTTTATTGGCAACTGATATAACCGCAATCTTTCGTCACGTTCCTTTAATTTCATTGAAAGCGTGACATGCGTTAGTAATTTTGTCAATAAATTTTTAGTTGAGAGTCAGTGGTTTTTCTGCTACCAATTACGATTGAAGCCTGCGCTGCGAAAGATCTCGACAACGACAGACGGTCACCGGTATTGTCTAATAGTTTGGACGCCAGAGACACCCGCACTCATAAATCGTGTGACTGTGTAAATTCCGATGAAATATTTGAAATATTCATGCGGAATTTCATACTGCAGCAGCCATCCCAGGCATATCTTTGGCAGAGCGCATTCAAATAATGACCATGTATGGCAGAGGCAAGTCGTAGTCTCAAATCGCGACCGTTATAGAGCACATGTACTCCTCAGATGGCAGGATTGTTAATGCGCATTGGAGGGGGGGGGGGGCACGACTGAAGTATAATGACGTTTTCTCGGACGCGTCTACATTCACGACTCTATGGGAGCAGTAGCAGCGGATCTGCATGATTGTAACAGAATTTGTGATCGCTGGCCTCACATTTTCTGGCACTTAAACCCGAGAATGAGACGCCAAAGAAGTCAGTAATCTTTAAGCTACCATATCGTCACTACCTATATGTTGCTACGTGTAGTCACTCTACGTATGGATTTATTTCCATGCTGAATTTACCTTGCCACCAATACAGCGGGAGGGATTTGAGCAGACGCAGTAAACTTTGTATCGTATAGCATTGTCTGCATCTCCGTTGTAAAACATATCATTCGGCAGGGCTTCATTGAGCGGCTGCTCGAGCACCTTATCGATGCAGCACTATCGACCGCCGAAACATACTGATGGTGATTTATATCCTCCGTCGTTCGAATGCTCTATCATACGGAGCCAATGCTCTCACTGTGCATCACTGTATTCGGAATTCATGTTTGCATATCATGCCCAAATAAGAACGAATCACTCACAAACATTCCTTCAGTTTCACAAAATAGAAAGAGGAAATCTTCAGCGAGTGGCCAGCAGCGGACGCTGCTCTTTCAGCGTCTGGGGAGCCATATCAAAGGAGCCGTAAGTTGAACTTGTTTTACTTTCGGTCAGGTAATTTTACATATAAAATTTTTTCCATCATTCTAAACTCTACATCACCTGCGAAAAAATTCCTAAATAATAAATTGGAACTATTTTCGTATCTTTTCGATGCTTTAGGGATTCTGCAAATGCCCAAGTACTCAGTAAACCTTACGCTTGCCATGGAAAACGTTTGACATTTTCTGCTTTTCAGTGATTTTAAGTTTAACCAGTTTTGTTTCTTCAGATGTTAAGAGCATTGGTACTCGTAAATTTACTGCTCCGCTCTTTTTAACCTTCTGTCCAGGAAAAAACTGTCTTGTGTGTACATTCCTGCATCGTACTCAGAATTACGGCTTTAGTACCGAATCACATGCTGTCGAACGCCCCCCCCCCCCCCCCAAAAAAAAAAAAAAAAAAAAAAAAAAACAGTGCTCGTTTTTGCTCACCCTATAGACCAAACTCCAGTTACAATAAACACCACCATAAGAAGACAACCACAAAAATCGTTGGCAGTGACTTAAAAGACACACCTAATACAGAACAAGGAATCCAAGGAGACCAACGAAATAAGCAAGCAGACGCAACATAAAGCACTTGTGTGCTTATTGATCCAAAGGCAGGGAAGTTTCACGCGATCAACTCTCGCACAGAGGACAATGGGGGTTGTTTGAAATGAGGTCTGCCAGATTCATTTTTCCAGGGCAGTGCCTCCATGCCACGGTGTCGGTGTTCCGTTGAATTTCTGTAACACGGTTGTGCACAAATTCCTTCCATCTCGATGCGTCCCTTCGGATCCAGCTTAGTTCAGTCATAGAATCGGCCCACAGGTAGAAATTGGTGTCCTTTCCGAGCCCATACCAGCACCGCCCTTCAACACGTTCCTTCTACCCACCCGCTCCACCCGACGGTCCTCGAAGCTACCGTCCAGGACACCGCCGCTCTCCTTTCCCTCTCCGACGCTCAACATCGCCACTCCAGCCAATCACCCACACCGTCTACCGCTCGGAAAACTAAATGGTGCACTTTTTGGAGGGAAAGCTGCATCGCTCGGACAAACAAGACCTCCTGAGAGCCCGGCCAATTTGTTATTAGTGTATGCTGAAGGTGTGCCTGTTCGAGCATTAGTTTATTTATTTATTCATATTACCCCACAGGCTCCAGTGGAGCATTGCGTAGGGGGGGGGGTTACAGAAAAAAGGCAATAAATTGATAAGTTGGTAAGGCAATAAGTTGATACGGGAGCCGCTATTTCTATTATTCATGCCGATTTGTGCTCTCGTCTACGCAAGGTCACTAAACCTTACCATGGCACTCCTTTACGTAGCGCGAATAACCTTACGATACGGCCATCGGCACAGTGTACCGTTCGAGTTTTAGGGGCGAAGCTCCTTATAGCGGCACCCGTTCCGTCCCCGTCGTAGTAGTAGTAGTAGTGTGTAACCAGTCTGAGAAAAATGAGAAACAAATTCCGAAGTTGTGTCCGTAGCGCGGAATCGAACCTGGGACCCCTCGCTTCCGAGCGCGGGGCGTTAGCCCACTACGCCACGAAGCGGACATGGACAAACGCACCAGGATGGCTATAAATACCAAACATTAACGAAAGGCCGCGTTTCTAGCGCGTTTCTAACGCGTTTGTGCTATCGCGTTACGGCCCGTGTAAGAAGCTGGTGTAAGACGCTGTGGCCTCTCCACCTTACCTTCAACGCATTTCGAACGCGCTGCCCAAAGCGGTGGCAAGTCAAGTTCAAGTCGAGGAGCGTTTATGAATACGGGGGGTATACTCTCTCAGCAGTCATGTGATGGCGTCGGCAAACGCGGTGCACGTTCCGGCATGTGTAAATGGCTGCGTAAGACGCTGTGGCCGCTCCCCCTTACTAGAGAGTACTGCACGTTTCTAACGCGTTTGTGTTAGCGTCCCCTTAAGCGGGAGATCCGATGATTCCCTCCGGAGCTTCGCCCACTCTTCATCATTCACCTCGTGAATCTGCTGTCATTTTTCTATTTATTGATGGGATTCGACTCCATATTCCGTTCTTAGTGCTGACTTCCTGCTCTAATATGCTCATTCTTGGTTGGGACTTTCTTTCTGCTGCTGCCGCTTTCTTCCCTTGCCGACAACGCCTTGTGCACATGCGCGAGACCGATGACACCGACGAGGGGCCTCAGTCCCGCCACCGTCTGCGAACCGTAGCCGATTGTGTGGTGCCACCTGGCCACGAGCAACTTCTTGTGATTGCTTCCGACGTAATTGACAATGGCGATGTTCTAGTCACCCCATCAGCCCGTTGCCTATCCAAAGGAATTGCACTAGCGTCGAGTCTCGTTCGATTCATCAATGGCACGGCCCTTCTCACAGTACTCAACGTCACAAATGAGCTCATTTTCCTTCCCAAAGGTGCTGTCGTGGTTTGCGGTGTGGACACACAGCCTGTCTCGGTGATGGCTTCGAGTACTCGTACTGCAGAACCACGCCCACCTGCAGCTGCTGCTCCTGCTACTGCTCTCGCCAACGCAATCAGTACGGATCTGACTCCGCAGCAAGCACATCAACTACTGGCCTTGTTGTACAAACATAAATCTTCTATAGACGTACACTCACCTCTCTTGGGACAGACTTCAGCGGCAACTCATCGCATACACGTCGATGGCAGTTCTATTGTCCGCCGTCGACCATATCGCGTTTCTTCCGCCGAACGCGAGATAATCGACAAGCTCGTTGCCGACATGCTGGAGCGAAATATAATCCGCCCCTCCGCCAGCCCTTGGTCATCACCCGTCGTTTTGGTGCGCAAGAAAGATGGCTCAGTGCAATTTTGTGTTGATTACCGTGCCTTGAATACCCCAAAAGACGTACACCCTTTGCCTCGCATTGACGACGCCTTAGATTCATTGCAAGGCGCGGTATACTTTTCCAGTCTTAAATTATGCTCGGGTTATTGGCAAATTCCGATGCACGAGGCCGACAAGGAAAAAACTGCCTTTGCAACACCTGATGGACTGTACAAATTTAACGTAATGCTTTTTGGCCTCCCCAATGCACCAGCAACCTTAGCACGAATGATGGACACTGTTCTATGGGGCCTTAAGTGGAAGTCTTGCTTGTGCTACCTTGACGACAGAGTCATATTTTCTTCAACCTTCCAACTCCACTTGCAGCGCCTAGATGAAGTTCTGACGTGTATCGCTGCTGCTGGCCTTCAGCGGAATGCCAAAAAGTGCCACTTTGCCAGCAAGACTATTAAAGTACTGGGCCACCTCGCAAGCAAAGACGGCATTCGGCCTGACCCCGAAAAGATTACCGCCGTCCTCAGCTTTCCGAGGCCCCAACGCTCCAAAGAACTTCGCAGCTTTCTTGGCCTGGCTTCTTACTTCCGGCGCTTCATACGTGACCTCGCGACCATCGCGACTCCGCTTCACCGACTCCTTCCTTCAGGAACTCCATACGTATGGTCAGACGAGTGCCAAGCGGCTTTTGACACTTTAAAGCGTGCCCGCACGTCTGAGCCAGTGCTTTGTCATTTCGATGAGTCCGCACCTACTTTACTCCTTACTGACGCCAGCGACCATGGAATCGGCGCTGTTCTTTTGCAACGACAACGTTTTGAGGAACGCGTGGTCGCATACGCAAGTCGGACGCTAACATCAGTCGAGAAAAATTATACAATCACTGAGCAGGAGTGTCTCGCCGTTGTGTGGGCCATCCAAAAATTGCGACCGTATTTACACGGCCGCCACTTTACGGTCGTGACCGACCACCACGCCTTATGCTGGTTGTCGACGTTAAAGAATTTATCTGGCCGTCTAAGTCGCTAGATACTTCGTCTGCAAGAATACGACTTCAACGTCACGTACAAATCCGGCAAGAAACACAACGACGCAGATGCTCCCAGCCGCTGTCCGTTGCCACCGCCTGCCTCAATCCGTCATCGAGCCTGTAAACGCGTCCTCTGCAGTTCTTTCACTCGCCGATCTCAACGGTCTTCCTTCTTTCCACCTTGTGACGTTCGCGTCCCACCAACGCGACGACGCTTACTGCCACTCAATTATAGAACGCCTTCACGGCTCATCTCGTCCTCCTAACGCGCGAGCCCGTCGCCAGTTACGGAACTTCAAGTGTGCAAACTCAATCCTCTACCGCTATGCCTTCCACCCCGAATGACAGCGTTGTGTTCCTGTCACTCCTCGATCACTCAGGGAACAGATATTGAAGACTTTTCACGATGACCCCACGGCTGAACATCTCGGCTTTCACAAGACCTATGAACGCATCCGCAGTGGTTTTTCCTGGCCTGGACTTGCCACTTGCGTAGCGAAATACGTCGCTTCTTGCTCGCTCTGCCAGCGCCGCAAACGGCCCACTTCACCTCCGGCTGGACTGCTGCAACCTCTTCCCTGTCCTGACGGTCCTTTCGCAGTCATCGGGATTGACCTCTACGGACCGCTGCCATTATCAGCCAGTGGCAAGCGATGGGTCATCACTGCAGCTGACCACTTGACCAGGTACCCCGAAACAGCTGCGCTACCTTCAGGATCCGCAGAGGGAGAGAGAGAGAGAGAGAAACGAGAAGGGAAAGGTAGGGAGGTTAACCAAGGACGTGCCCGGTTGGCTACCCTACGCTTGGGGAGAGGGAAAGGGGAAGAATAGATAAGGAGCGAGAATACGAAAAAAAAAACACATAAGCAGTCAGTTATTAACACAGTCAGTCGCAGAGGAAGGTCCACTGTCACAAGCGCTCATATAGTCCAGTCTCCTTCAAGAACTGAAGAAGAGCTTTTGTGGCCTTTCGCATGCAGGAATGCGTAGGCCATGGTCCTAGAATCTTTTCCTCTGACAGCACTCTGCTATCTAACATGCTGAGTTGAGTTTGAAGAATCCGTCGTTGAGCGTCAAAAGCTGGGCAATGACACAGAAGGTGCTCTAGAGTCTCATCGCAGCCGCACAAATTGCATGCTGCACTGTTAGCCATTCCTATTAGGAATGAATAGGAATTTGTAAATGCGACGCCCAACCACACGCGACACAGTAAAGTTGCTTCACCACGGGAGAGTCCAGGTGGCAGGCGAAGTCGCAATTTAGGGTCGAGAGAATGCAAGCGTGAGTTGCTGAAACCTGGTAAATTCCATCTTTGAAGTGTGATGTGGCGAGCAAGTGATTGAAGTTGCCGCGCAGCGTCCGTTCTTGAGAGTGGTATAGGCACTCGCTGATGTTTTTGATGAGCCGAGCGAGCAGCTTCATCGGCGCTGTCGTTGCCAACAATTCCGCAGTGGCTTGGCAACCACTGAAATACAATGTCATGTCCTTTCTCAATCGCATGGTGATGAGCTTGTCTTATTTCGTACACTAGCTGTTCGTGTAACCCGTGACGTAGGGCAAACTGCAGAGTTTGTAGGGCTGCTTTCGAATCGCAGAAAATGGCCCAGCGATTTGGTGGTTGCTGGAGCACGTAATGGATTGCACCTTGAAGAGCCGCAAGTTCTGCTGCTGTCGACGTGGTGTTGTGAGAGTACTTAAATTGCAAAGAGACGGCGTCCGATGGAACCACCACTGCTCCGGTTGAACTGTTGGAATTAGTGGAACCGTCCGTGTAAATATGTATTCGGTCAAGATAAGACTCGTGTAGGCAAAGCAGGGACAACTGCTTCAGGGCTAAGGGTGACAGGTCTGATTTCTTAGCAATCCCAGGAACTGAGAGGCACACGCGAATTTGACGGAGACACCACAATGCCGATGTTGGGCGTTTTGCAGGCTTGAAGCCAGAAGGTATCGACTCGTGTTGTCTCGTCACAATACTACAGTATGTAGCCTGTGGTCGTCGCGCTGGCAAACTGGCTAAATGGTGGGATGGTAGTCGTGAAAGGTGTCGAATGTGCGCTCTTAGCGTCTCTGCGACGATATGGGTGGTGATCGGATGCTCCTGTGCAATGACAATCGTCGCAGCTGTCGAAGAACATCTCGGGAGGCCAAGACATGTCCGAAGTGCTTGGGCTTGTACGCTCTGTAGTGCAAGGAGATTAGTCTTGCATGTGTTCGACAAGACTGGAAGACTGTAGCGAAGAAATCCGAGAAATAGTGCCGTGTAGAGCTGTAACATAGAGCGCACGGATGGTCCCCACGATTTTCCAGCTATGAACTTAAACATATTCTCAATACAAATGAGTTTTTTCTTCATGTTGGAGACATGGGGACTCCAGGTGAGGTCTCGATCCACAATAACGCCTAAAAACCTGTGAGATTTCTTATATGCAATTGAGTGGCCCTCGATGCGCACTGGGTAGAAGATCCGCAGAGGAGATTGCGACTTTCTTCTTGGAAGCCATCTTTCTACGACATGGAGCGCCACGCGTCCTTTTGAGTGACCGTGGCAAGTCGTTTCTGTCGAAGCCACTCGAGGACGTCCTCCGCCCATGCAACACCATCCATAAGACGACTACCAGCTACCATCCTCAGACTAATGGCCTCACAGAGCGCTTCCATCGAACTCTCTCTTACATTATCACCGTGTACATCAAATCTGACCTCACCAATTGGGATACCATGCTGCCATTCGTGACTTTTGCCTACAACACCGCTGCACAGCGCACTACTGGCTACTCACCATTCTTTCTAGTTTACGGGCGTCAACCGACCTCTCTCCTCGACGTCTCTTTTTAACACGAAAGTGTTTTATGCCGGGGTCCACCAAGACTTCACTGACGTATTTCCGTCACAGAAATGTGTGACGTATTTCCGTCACGGAAATACGTCAGCTTACAATGTACACGAACATAATACAAAGAAAGAAACCAGAAGAAAAAGTTCCACAAACATGCAAAATTTGGAAATCGAACCCACGACCTCTCGGTCCGCGACGATAGATCGCCGAGCGTTTAACCCATTGCGCCACAAACGCATTTGCACAGAGCTACACAGACGCGCCTTATATATCTAACACTCCTCCGTGTACCCGCGCTCTTGCTCGGGGCGGTGCCGCCGCCTACGAGCAGAAAAGAGAAGTACTGCATTATGACACTAACGCGCACCGACAGTGAACGCTTCGGTGGTCTCAGCACTACGACGCCTCGATGCCAGCATTCGAAGGGACGCTGGCATCAAGAAGCACTACCAACGCCACCGTACTCAGCACAGCGGAGCGTGGCCTCCGCAATTAGCTCTGAAAATGTTTCTGAAGTTGATCGCGGAGGCTGCAATTACGACGCGCTGTACGCGCTGATTTGACTCGGTGACGATTCAGTTACGTGCTTTGTCTTGCGCGTTGTATTAGTGTGTCAGTTACGTGCTTCGTCTTTCGCGTTGTGCTAGCGTGTGCAGCGTAGTGCAGCTTCCATATGCACGACGGTTGCTCATGGTCATCGACGTTGGTAGTCGTGATGGAGGAGACGTGCCACCAGGCGTCAGCGTGGGTGCATCAACGCCTAAGGGCGCTTTAGCCACAAAACACCAATAGACATTATATATCAATGTGCAATAAACATTACACTACTTCTGTGAAGACACGTTTCACTTTCGTGTTCTATACCGATTCCTATATAAGAGGGATCAACCACATTTTTTTTTGATGCCCCCGTGAACGCGTCGGCGTCAGTGAGTGAACAGTTAATATCTCGCCCTGCCGCGTGTCGCCATCGCGCCCGCCTCAACACCGAGGCAAGTCAACAGGATAGGAAGACTCGCTACGATGCATTTCACCGCGTCCTTCTGTTCAGCCCCGGCGATGAAGCGTTATTGTGGACACCCACTCGAGTTCCTAGCCTGGGCGAAAAGTTTCAGTCGCGTTTTATAGGGTCCTACACTGTTGTAGAGCTAACTTCGCCAGTGAACTACCGCGTCACTCCCGCTGTCACGCCTTCCGATGGCCGCTACCGTGGCACAGAAATTGTCCACGTTACGCGCCTAAAGCCATCCCAACGAAGTACCGCACCGCTATAACCAGCGGTCAGGTTGGCCGCTTCCGCTCGAAGGGGTAATTAGTGTGAGCAAAATATTCATCCTTCATCTTCTTCACATGTACATAATCATCATCACTGTGCGCGTCTTCGTACAGCGCATGTCTCAGCCGAATAAAGGCGACGAGACAACAGCTGTGCTGCTGCCTTACACTATTTCCAATATTGAGATTCGACCGCACAAATTGGGATAGTCAGGAGCTAGCAATGCTGCCATTAGCTCCAGTCTTGCAAGTGTGATCGTTTTTAGCGGCGCTACACGACATTTAGCCAGGACAAGCGTCGAGCCGTGTGCGCCAGTGTCTGTCTCTGTACAGAGATAAACCGCCGCACCGTAAGCTTTGGGGCTGGTGTCTACAAAAATATGCAACGTTCGACGCGCCGATTTCCCTTCAGCGCCAGCGCCGTATGTCCTAGGGACCTTGATTTCACGAAGACAAGTGAGCTCTTCACACCATTTGATCCAGTCGTTTAGGAGGTGGTCGGGCAGCGCCCGGTCCCATGATAGATTTTCTTTCCATATTTCTTGGAAAAGAGCCTTTGCTCTCACCGTATATGGGGAAAGGAGTCCCAGATGGTCATACAAACACGCAGTCGTCTGTAGAACAAAGCGTTTCGTGTTCGCTTGTGCCATAGCGAAGTCGATCAGAGTGTCAGAAAAAATGGTTAGAGAAATCAGTCTCGGGTCCCACGTAAGGCCAAGCACCTCCAGCAGGTTTGCCGATTGGCGCGACGACCCCCTATCGGAGTTTTCACGAGCGAACAACTCTCTCATCTTATCACTATTGGACCCCCATGTGTGGAGGCGCATCGACGCTGCTTCAAAGACGCGATTGGCCTCTTCGTACATTTTCGTCGCCTCTTTGTCGTTAGCAGCGCCGCAAAGCAAGTCGTCTACGTAGGTGCACTGCTACAAACTGGCCACTGTTTCTGGATAGTTTTGCTTCAACACTTCAAAATGATGTTGAAGCGTCGCCGCAAGTAGAAAAGGGCTCGATGCGGTTCCGAGTGGGACTCTTGCCATCCTAACGACGGCGAGCTCAGGAAGCGGCTTGTCGTTTTCGGGTTTTCCCCGAACCACAGAAACCTCAGTGCATCTCGGTCCTCGGGCTGAACACTAATCTTAAGAAATGCCTTTTCCACATCGCTAACGAGCGGCACTTTGTGACGTCGAAAATTAAGCAACCCACGGAGGAGGTCAGGATTTAGGTTAGGTCTGCGGTCCAGATTTTCGTTAAGGGACTTAGCACCTGCTCCGTGTGAGGACGCGTCAAAAACGATACGCAGCTTGGTCGTTGTACTGCTCTCACGGAGCACTGGCTGATGAGGCATATAATAAATGCGCTGGAAGTGATTATCGCTACTGTCAAGTGCACTTTTCACTACGCCTTAAACCAGTAATCGCCTCATTGCGTTGTCGTACTCATGCAGTAGGCTTGGCGCTCTCTATAGCCACTTGGTCAGTTGGCGGAACCGTTTCTCCGCCACAACGCGGTTGCCTGCTAGTTCGACTTCTTATTTCCACGGTAGTGTCACCTCATAGCGCCCGTTCACACTTCTCATGCTGTTGGAAAATTCGTAGACTGAACGCTCATATGGGTTGGGGTTTTTTTTTCAGATATTGCCCGCAGCGTGTTGGCATTATTACGGGGGGGGAGGGGGGGAGCACAAACTTTCATTAAATCAATGCACAGTCTTGCAGCCAACCAATTCTGATGGTAAGAAATTCCATTCGGAAACCATTTTGGGGAAAAAGGAATTTTTCAACAGATCGGTCCTGGGGTTGTATAGGCGAACTTTAAATTTGTGATCCCAACGGGAGGACTGATAATGCGTCGGTTGCAGGTGATCTGAAGCAGTGATTCCTGTTTGCTTGTTATAAATTGAATAAAATAATTTAAGTCTAAGGTTACGTCTTCGCTCTTTTAAAGATTGCCACTTAAGGTGTCTTTACATGTCTCTAGAACTTTCATATTGTATATACTTCGCCCAGAAAAAACCTGGCTGCAATAGACTGAATACGCTCAAGTGCATCAATATGTACCTTGTGAAACGGGCCCCACACAGGACAGGCATATTCTAGTATAGGTCTGACATAGACATGATATGCGGCCTGTTTAACTTATTTAGTCACATGTTTAAGGTTTCGTTGTAGAAAGCCAAGAGCTTTTCCTGTCCTGCTAACAACACCGTTGATTTGTTCAGACCAAGTCCCTCCTTCTGAAAAGGTAACGCCCAAATACGTGTATTTGTTCTCCTTCCTAATTACTTGATTGTTTCTAAGTACGGATTCGTTAACCTAGTGAGCCTTTTAGTAAAGCTGACGGGAACACACTTGTTGCTGTTTAGTACCATGTCATTATTTTTACACCATGCATCTATGTGATTAAGATCTACGTGATTAATCCGTTTGGTCAATCAAATCAGTATACAAGATACAATCATCGAGAAACATTGTAATGTTACTCTTGATTAAATCTGAACTATCATTTATGAACACAGGGAAGTGGGCCCAATACAGAGCCCTGCGGTACCCCTGTAGTGACAGAAATTAACATGAGCATGATCCACCTAAAACGACCCTCTGTTTTCTTGATCTTAAGTAATCCGTACTTCAACTGCGAACGGCTTTGTCAATGTTTAAATTCTGCAACTTTTGTAATAAAACTGAATGTGTTACCATGTCAAACGCCTTTTGGAAATCTAAAAATAAACAATCAATCTCTCCTCTGTTGTCCAAAACCGACGCTATATCGTGATAGAATTCAATTAATGGGGTTGTACATGAAAATATGTTTCGAAAGCCGTGTTGTCTATAATTAAAAAATCCAACAGCAGTCAGGTGATTCATTTAGTCGAAACATAGAACATGCTCAAGTAGTTTGCAACAAACCGGTGTCAGCGAAATAGGCCTGTAATTGGACACTTCTAATTTAGAGCCACTTTTAAAAACAGGGACAACGTTAGCAACCTTCCAGTCATCGGGAAGCCTACCCTCATCTAGAGATTTTTTATATATAACATAAAGATAACGTGCTACTCCCTCAGAACAATGTTTCAAAATCCTTGGACAGTTACCATCTGGTTCCGTTGCCTTATTTTCGTCAACGTTTTGTAATAGTTTATATATGCCATTGAAAGAAAATTCTACCCGCTCCATGGGCAAACACTGTTCTCCTCTACACTCACCCCTAACCTATGCATGAGGGCGAAAGACCGATCTGAACAGGTCGTTGAAAAGTGTGGCCTTGTCCCTATCCTCAGTAATTGTCAAACCATCATGACGTAGACTTGGCGGACTAACTTTCTCGCTACCACATCGTTTCATATGCTGCAAGAACCTTTTTTTATTAGGAAAATCAGTGGCGAAGCCCTCAAAATACTTTTTCCTAGGTTCTCTCGACTTCATTTTATAAAGTGCCGTTAAGTCCTTCAGGTTGTCGAAGTTATAGGGAGGTTTATTTTGGCAGTATCAGGAGAAAGCCCTTTTGCGTTTTTTGATAAGCATACGAAGATACCCAGTAATCCAAGGCTTTTTCGTCTAACTTAACTTATTGCTTGACACACTCGGAACATGACGTTGAATGAGACAAGTATTGCGCTCTTTAAACATTAACCATAACTCATCGACACTTAATTGTTTCGTCTGCACTGCATTGGAACGACAGAAAACTATTTTCTAGTTGCGTTGATATTGCATCGTAGTTGGCTTTACTGTAAAAGAAGATTCTCCTGGAGTTGCATGTCTCTGTTTTAATAGTAGCTTTAGATAGCTTAGCGATGACAGCGTTGTGGTCGCAAATACTAGGAATAACATCTGTTTCGGTAATAACATCAGGGGTATTACAGAGCAAATCCAGAATATTGTTACCTCGCGTAGGCTTTGAAACGTACTCCATGAAGCCAAGCACATCAGTAGACGTTTTCAATTCACAATATGTAGCGGCGTTAGTTTTTAAAACACAGGTGCTGTTAGTCCTCTCAGCATCTGGCTAATTAAAGTGACCCGCTAGAACGACACAATGTTTAGAAAAACTGCAGGCAATTTTTCTCAGCTGACGCATAACATTTGGCTGAAAAAACGGAGGACAATAAAAAGCACCAACAACAAAACTACAAAGGTCACTGTGCACTATGCGACACCAAACAGATTCAGTTTTATTGTTATCAGTAAAGATTTACTCGGGCATAAGGGAATCCCTCACAAGAATGAAAACACCGCCACCATGTTTTGACCGGTCTTTCCGATATGCCTGAAAATTACACGGGAACATCTGAGAGTTCAGATGTCAGCGCTTACTGATTTGCTAAGGCCATCCAGATCATCAAATTTATTCTTCACACAACGGCAGTTTATAATCCGCAAAACGATATCACGGGTATAGCGAGACTTTTACTACGTCCTGCGCATCAGTATACCAAGTATGAGTTTTACCATCAATGGTAAGCTTATCAAAAGACAGTTTCACAACGTGGCCATCTTCTGTTTTGCCTTTGCATATTGCCATAAGTGCTTTCTTTCTTCACGCACCTGTTGACAATAGTCATCACTAAGTGATAAGTGAGAATCTTTTAACTTGTGCGCTTTCCTGAGGAGCTCCGATTTTTCTTGGAAGTTGTAAAGCCGTAAAATTGCCAGTCTGTTTTTGCCTCGCTTCTTTCCAATGCGGTGAATTCTTTCAACACTCGTGAACGTGACGTCCATTTTAGAATTATAGACATCCTCTAGAACTACTTTACGCAGTGATTCAGTCGTCTCACTGGTACTTTCTCGCAGCCCATAGATGATCAAGCTATTACGCCCACTACTTTTGTTTTCAAGATTATCTAACTTCGCTTGCATGTCAACCATGCTAGTCGATATTTGGTCCACCACTTTCTCACTACGTTCAATTTGTACACCACTCCCGGCAAGACGCTTTAGCTCGCATTCGATTGAATCCAACCTCTGATCCGTACGAGCAAGGTAGCCGTCAAGAAGAAGAAGAATGTAAACTTTATTATCAAATCGGTAAGATTTGAGTCCGGCGTATTTTTAGTGGGTCTGGGCACCCGCCGGGGTCGCGGTTCCAAGTACTTGTCTCGAAGCGGCTTCCTCGGTTCGCTGGACGGCCCAGAGCTGTACTGTCAGGTTCGAGCTGAGCAGTGCGGACTTCCAACGCGAGCGGAGGCTGGCGGTGGAAGAGACGGAGGTGTCGGCACTGCCCGAATTGTTTGTTATGTCCTGACATTCTTATAACATGTGATTAAGTGTGGCAACGTCGCCACAGGATGTGCATTTGTTTGTAGTGTACATGTCTGGATACATGGCGTGCATGAGTCTTGGGTTTATGTAAGAATCAGTTTGTAATTGCCTGTAGTGTACTGCTTGCGCCCTGTCTAACCTAGCGTGAGGTAATGGGTATACGCGTCTCTGTAACTGGTAGTGTGTCGTGATGTCGTGGAACCTGGTCAAACGATCCTCCCATGCCCAGACGTTTGCAGTACCCCGCGGGCGCTGTTCCTCCGATGATGCTCGGTGAGTGAGGCCTCGAGCAACGCGGTGAGCCGCTTCGTTGGGGGTGCTCAGTCCAGTGCGTGCCGGGATCTAAAGCAAGTGCCTTCGGTTATCGACGTCGGCCTCTCCCTGGTGTATGGGATGTCGCTTGAGTATGTGATACGCCTCTTGCGATATGCGCCCATTTGAAAAATTGCGAATTGCCGTTTGCGAATCGCAGATCACGTATGTAGCCTTGGTTTGTGTAAGGGCCAGTGCTATGGCCGCTTCCTGTGCCGCTTCGCATATGTCATGTTCACGGTGACGCTCGTGAGGTGGTTTCCTCGGTGGCTAGTAACTGCCGCCACGAAACTCTTCCTGTCTCGATAACGGGCTGCGTCGGTGAAGACTGCCTCCTTGTCGTTGGAGTAACTTTGGTTCATGTGTTGTGCCCTGGCTTCTTGCCGTCAAGCTTCTTGCCAATTTGTCCCGTCATCTCAAGTAATTCCTTTTGACCTTTAAGCAGCTCTGTCATATCGAGATGATTAGGTCCTGGGTTTAATTCAATATCTCCGCTGAGCAGCAGAACCAACATACACGCGACATCAAAGCTCTCCGCCACTCCCTCAGAAAAGGCTCTTGGGCAAGGCAACACTACCAGGCAGCGAAAACTCGTGGTGCATTTGGAATGTAAATGTTTTTTGCTAACCTGCAGAACAAAGAGGAGCAGATTATTACGTGGCCGCATGCCAGTGATGCCCCCTTTCCCAATGCCGCAGAATAAGCTGGGGGCGTGGCTCGAGGCCTCGCCTGTTACTGTCGATTTGGCTGTGTAGTTCACAACACCGGAAATCGAAACTTTAACAGGCAAACAAATCTGTGAAATTCTATCTGTGTAGCGGTATTCCGGCCTACGCTCACTGATTTCCACTGATAGTCACAGGCAGCAGGTATCCCGGTGGCCATCCGTCTGTTAACAGGTACCTGCACAAGGCAAGGATCTGCAGGACGAAGAGGAGCAGATTATTACGTGGCCGCATGTCAGCGGTGCCGCCTTTCCCAATGCCGCAGAAAAAGCTGGGGGCGTGGCTTGAGGCCTCGCCTGTCACTTTGAATTTGGCTGCGTAGTTCACAACACCGGAAATCGAAACTTCAACAGGCCAACAAATCTGTGAAATTCCATCTGTGCAACGGTATTCCGGCCTACGCTCGCTGGTTTCAACTGAGAGTGCCACAGGCAGCTGGTCTTCCAGTGGCCATCCGTCTGTTGGCAGGTCCGTGCACAAGGCAAGGGTCTGCAGAACGAAGAGGAGCACATTATTACGTGGCCGTATGCCAGCGGCGCCGCCTTGCCCACCCGCCTTGTCCAATGGGTGGGACACTTCAATACTTTCAAGCTCCCAGAACGACCTCAAAATCAGCGCCGTTTCCCGATCTGCAGCACTCGTCCTCAAAACAACTACATGGCTGCAGTTTATTCTCGGGCATCTGGTTGAGGCTTTTCCCTGAACTGCTCATTCAAACAATGTTTCGATTGCTGTCAAAGTATTGCTTAGCCTCTTTACTTTCCCCGTGAAGAAATCCCAAAAATGATCCGATCCGACCAACAAATCGACACGGGGATTCTCAACCTGCGGGGAATCGTCTCCTAGAGGTAGCGAAAGCTCGAGAAGGGTTGTCTTGACTTCTTCAGTAGGACAAGGAATGACCTGCTCGTTTATTGAAGGTGTTTCGAGCGTCTCGATACACCTTGTCGATGTCCACACAAACAAAGAACACTTTAACGCTGAGGAACTTGGGTTGGCTGTACGTCCCGCCAAAAACTCCGACTGACAGCACTTCTGTGCCGAGTAATTTGCATCCGAGTGTTCTGGAGCATGCTTCATTTATGAATGTCCGTTGGCTACCGCTATCGAGCATTATCCTTGAAACTTTCCTTTTTTCATTCCCTTGGTCGCTGCTGTGACGGTTGGCATCATGACTGTTCAAGTCGAGCGATTTTCTGCAGTTTCCGAGGCACGCAAAGTGACTTGTCCTGCGTTCTTTCGGTTACTTACTTGTGCCTGGACGGCACTATTCAAAGCAAGATTGCACATCGTACTTGCTGGTCTCCGTTGACATTTCTTGCACACAACCTTGACTCGGCAAGTCTTTGATAGGTGTCCATGCTTCGTGCAGCGAAAACAAACTTCCCTTCACCGTAAGAATGATTTTCTTATCTGTTAAATCTAATTTGGCGTCGCACTCTTGGCTTGCGTGGGCCTTTGAGTCACAGAGCTTGCACTCCATGCTCGAAGTGGTGCCATGCAATGCTACTGTGGACGAGGTGCGAGCATTCCCTCGTTGCGGCATCTTTGCGTTATATTTGGCAGGTGGCTTACCGCTTGTGTCGTCCGGCCGGTCCTCCCGGGTTCGTTCTCGGCTCTCCAGCTCGAAGAACCAGAGTAGCTGGCGAAGTGGCACCCGCCGGGGTTATTCTGATGAAGATGAAATCGTTGACGAAGCGTCGTCATCCTCGGCCGCGTTTTCGCGCTGTTCCTGCTTTTCTCTGCCCGTGATCGATCCTAGTTCAACACCAACTCCCGTGGCAGTGTGTGGAGTAGCACAGGGTACAGCATTGCTTCGTAGGATTCCTCCCCGAAGTCCAGAGCTTCCAGACCTCTCATGTGGACTTGAATGCAATCGAACATACGTCGTAGCTCACGAACATTCGTTGCAGATGCGACTGGCTTTATGTCGATAAGGCGTTGCATGTGGCCCTGGATCAAAGCGGAAGGGTCCCCGAAGCACTTCCCCATGAGGTCGATGGCATCAGCGTACCACTGGGAAGTCGCCTGCAGTCCGGCAATCATTGAGGCAGCGTCTCCCGTGTAGTTATTCAGCTCCGTATTCTTATGAATGGCGACTGCAAACTGCTCCCAAAAAGGTTGCCAGTTCCTTTTTCCGTCAAACTTTAGTAGCTGCAACTTTGCAAGTTTCGTTCTTTGAACTGGCATGGATGGAGCCTCTTGTTTCGCTAGTTCGTTTTGGATGGCACTTTTCGTTTCCGTCGGTTGAGAGCACAACTTCATTCGATATTCTAGTCTACCCATATAAGTTGTGATCTTGTCACGGTATTGCAAAGTGTTTGCGAACACACTTTCAGCGTCCTCCTCTTTGAGATGAGGCTCTATCACTGCGTCTACATCCTATAGTTGCTGCTCGGCAAGCTGTAGACATTATATAAAAGCACTCACCTCTTCCAAGCTGACAGCAGAAGTGGCGCCCAGAAGTTCATCCGCTTCTTTCGCGAAGCGGGTGACTTGAGCTCGGATGACTTTACGTTTGTTCGTCTGTATATCCATCCTCGTTGTTCAGTGAATCGTTGTCGGGTCCGGTCGATGGTACGCTATGGCTTTGTTCAATCCATTCCCCGGTTTCGGCACCAATAGTTTTGTAGTAAAACTCGATCATTGTTGTCGATAATCGTTGAAAAAGGCACTGCCGTTTGATGTAATACTGTTGTTTATTCTTTTCAAGTCACAGTCATGCAGATAAGCACCTCCTTTAATATCTTAAGATCTCGTCAGAGCGTCCGTTATAAGGTGCTTACGCACCAGCTCCTCCCAGTCATTCTGCCTCCGTCCGCTCTCCCCGCCTCATCCCTGAGACGTCCCTCCCGGCAAGCCCAACCAAAGTCGTAAATTTGAGGGGAGTCTCGGGGTACGGGGAAACCGTCGGCGGAGGGAAGCTCCGTTGCGTTCTCACGGACGAGCGTCTGGAGTGTTTCGACTCGTGATACAAACACAATAACCAGACAAACACCGCAAAAAAACAGAAATGAGTACAAATGTCGTAACAGTACTCACAGGGATGTAAAGGCTGGACCTGACATTCCAGTGGTGGTTGACATAAAGAAGTCGCAGTTTCGCTCGAAAGGGCAGGCATCGATTGCGATAGCAAACTTGTAGACAGCTATACGAAGTAAAGATTGTAGTTTTATCGGCCGTATAAAGTTGTAAATATTCGCTGACTAACGAAATAAACAAGCACGGTGTCACGCGCGCACAGGTAAACATGAACACATCTCGCTTGATGAGCGCGGGATCTCGTCAAAACGCTGGAGTAAGAAAGCGTGCCAGCGGCAGCGAGCAAATTGACCTTCGCGCTGGCTCTCTCTTCAACGCGAACTAAACGTCGTAAGCGCAGCGCATACGAAGCTACCGGCACTCGGATTTGGAACTTTGGCCGCGTCGCAGATCGCTTTGAAGCTAGCTCCATAAGTAGCAGCCGCGGACGCAGAACTTACCCTCCCCCCTCCCGTCTCCGTCGCCTCCTCCCCGTGCCTCGCACGTGAACGAAGGCCGTGTTCTTCCGGCCGCCATGCTTTCTCGCGTGCGCGAGATTAAGCTGCGGTTGCCGGCTCACCCTCGCATGCTTTCACACGCACACACAAAGCACGGCGCGCGGCGAAGATTTTATCGCCGTTGGTCTTTATACGGATAATCACTGCGACGACGACGGCGGCGGCAAAATGCACCTGGAGTGTCCATATAATTGGTATCGCAATAAAAATACTTTCGACACGGAGACGCCCGAAGCAGTGATTGACGCCTTTGCGAGTCTGGTAATACAGGCCGTCCCCTCATATTGCTAATACATTTCTCAAAGACCGCACAAATGAGATTTGAGCTCCAGGCTCTGAGCACAAGACTTGCGAATTCTCTTGGTGTGCCTCAAGATACAATTATCTCCCTAACCTTCATCATGTGGTTATGGCGTGGCTTGCTTAACGCTAAGCCAGCATCGGTGACAACCACGTTACTTTTTACCCCGACGATGTTACGCCCTGGACGACGCAGGTACGCTCCTTGCAAGATTCATGGTGAAACGAAGGAAATGCATAGGTATTCTCCCTATATTTGTTCGCACTGTCCTTAACTCCAGTGCCGCATTCTGTGTTACAGGCCTCAACTTGACGGCTGCGCACATTGTGACACTTGAAAGGCATTATATCGATGCACTTCGTGCCGCTACCGGTCTTCCTCCTCATGAGCGAGTGAAAGACCTATAGCGGTATGCCAAACTACCTCCCCTGGAAGCTACTATGATAGATCTCAAAGACCACGGCAACCTCCATCGTCAGTCAACGCGACAGGGTTGACAAGTGCTGAAAGGCAACGCCAAAAAAACCTTGAAACCGGGCTCAAATCACAGGATAGCATCCCACCTTCGAATGAGATTGAGATCGTGGATGACAAGACTACCAAGACGAATGCATCCGAACCGGCATCAAGAACGCCACAGCCAATATGCCAACCCCTGATTGGCCACCACCGATCCCTCGAAAGTCACCCGCTTCTACACGGACGTGGCCTTCGGTCCAGACCTCAGAGGCACGAGGGCTGCAGTTCGATTCCACCAAATGGGCATAGGGCACACCACCGGCCTCAAGCTACGAAAAGGGTTAGAAGTGCTAACGTTGTCCGTAATGAACCATGCTGGAAAACTGAATCCCGAAGAAGTTTGAAGGGGATCATTGGCAGATGTATTGTGAAGTCACTGCGGGCAAAGGGTACGACTCAGACTACAGCGTGAAGTTGTTCTTAACAAATAAAGAGGTAGGTGTTACCAAATGAGCACCGGCGCTAAGGTCCCCGGACTCACAGTATAACATCGCAAGCCGCACTCTTCCAGGGCATGTCCAATACATGACTGTATCAGGCCAAATGTATGACAACAGATTTTTACCTGATGATATATATAGCAGTTCATACTATATCGGATATATCGTTTACTCAGGCTTGGCCAGGTAGCAGCGTGCAAAATTTATTATAATGATCGCCGACAGGGCTGTGCCGAAAAAAGTTCCCCTGTGCATTCATAATTCCGGATGTGCTGGGGAAATTTTTTTCTTAGAGTACGTTGTAATTCTCCAGAAAATATTGAGTTAAGGGCATTGGCGTCCGCTTCAAGAATGTACCGAAGAGGCGAATCTCAAATTGAGCTTGAGTCGCACTCACCCATGCACAATTCGGCCGACAACAGTATATGTATTCGGCACACTTCCAGCGGTGTGGGAGTCCTGCCTCGGCACCGCAAAAGTGGCAGAGGGCAGAGGAGCGCTGTTTTGTTCTATTACTCCGTGACAGGATCAAAACTTGCTAACGCCCCATCCTTTCGCGTGACACCACGAGCAAGCAGGCTCAGCTATTCGGCTACACGCACAATTTTGACACCATGAAACGACGGCACGTCTTAAACGGAAACGATTGCTGCGTTCGCATTGTCGCCCATTGCAAAACATTTCAGTGTCCTTAGCTGAAACACCAGCCGTTCTTGCTTAGTGGCTATGTGGTGCTGGGCAGCTAAGCAAGAGGTGGCGGGATCAAATCGCGGCCATGGCGGCCGTATTTCAATGGAGGCGAAATGGGAAAACACCTGTGTACTGATATTTACGTGCACGTTAAAAACCTTAAGTGGTCCTAATTATTCCGGAGTCCCCCACGATGGCGTGCCTCGTAATCATAATCTGATTGCGGTTTTGGCACGTAAAAACTCCGTAATCTTTTTATCCTATGTTTAACGCACCAAGAGGAGAATTTTATTGTACCTATGACAATATTATCTCTTGAACTACGAGAACTACGTTTGCTTTGAAGATTTTCTAATCTGACAGCACTGCTGAAGATTTTTAAAATCTGATTAAGCCATTGATGTTCGGCGATGAATGCGTCCCCCAACTCGGTTGGGAAAGAGCACGTGCCCTTGGTATCCATAACGTTCTATTGCAGCTGAAAGACTAAGCAACGACCGCTTATCACAGACAGAAAAAAGCGCGAAACATCCAAACACAGTGATTCGCTTTAAAACGACAAAAATATAAAGACCAAGTGAAAGTCATGCAGACGCTCTTCAAGAAGTGGCGCTTCGCTTGTCAGTAGAGCAACCAAGGGCTGTTTTTTAGAATGGCTCGCGTTATACTGGATTCTTGATACGTAGAGCGTCAACTATTTGTCTTCCCATTGAATACTGATGGCTTAAATGCACCTGTGTTCTCCAGAATGAAGAAATACAGTAAGTTCGCTTAGCCAAGCTGTTAAGAATTACAGTCGCATATAAATATTGTGTGCAAACCTATTTTCCGTGGACAAATACCTGATTGTTTCACGCCATTCTCTCGACAGAATTGACAAAGGATTGGACGTCACAGCTGCGGTCACCAGAGGTCCGGATTCCTCGCCGATCTATCAGTCTGACAAGACCATCCTACCAAGGCATACGGAGCAAGAAGCTGTCTTGTGCTCCGCCATTGATGAGCAAGAGATAGTAGTCAGCGAAATTGAAGAAAATTACTGCGTGACGTACAAGCGCGCTTTCCTGATGAATATTGCCTCTCGCTAAAACAAGCACACATTGAGGTTCCTAATTGTTTGAGTTGGTACACGGTTTGAATAGACATACAATCACCAGGATCAGTTATATATTCTTAACTAATAACACAAATGGTGCCCTGAGTTGTTCTAAGGCCACGTTGTTGTGCGTGTAGGCTTACTTTCAAAAAACTATCAACTGATACTAAAAAAAGCGCAGTCATCTGTCAGAAGACGAGTATCACATCACGCAGATGCCCCATTTTCATCCATGAAAGATAATTTGAAGGATCCAGCAGAAAATAATAAAGAATGTTCACTACAGTAGCCGCCCTAAAAGAAAGCTTTGATTCACGCCAAGAAATGCAGTTACGAAACCGTTTGCCGTAACGTTAACTCAATACAGAAACCTCAATCCTTTTCAGTCTATGTTTCGGAGAGTAGTGTTTGCACATATTTTGAGTAATAATGGCTAGATGTCGCTCTTTGGCTGCAATCAGATGTTTAATCATACTCACCGTGGTATCTACAGCCCATTCACGTCGTCCCCAAACTGAAAAACTTTTGAAGCTTATGAGCAAGCGCGTTCTCAAAGCTGTTTCTTCACACGTCTCAAGGCATGATCATGTAGCGCTAGCTACTTGCGAAAGGCATTGGGATAAACAGGATAAAGACTTTCTGCAAAATAACCCTTGGCCTGTAACAATATGGAAACTGCCCAAAAAAGAGTTCGTGGATAATTTCGTTAAACTACATAGAAGAAGCATCATAACAAAGGTTCTTATTAGAAATTTGGGTCGCAATGTCAAAACATGCCTTTCTGAAATTTTGCGCTATCCTGTCACGTTGAGTTCGGTTGACTGGCTACTCATAAATGGTAGTGCCCAGTCGAAAATCACATTAGATCGCCTGATTTGTACAACACCTCTGAGGAACTTTACATGTCGACCAACACAGGCAAACAACTCCTTGATATCATCAATTGAAAATTCGGAGGTCCACGAGAATTCCATTTTGTCACTGCACTCCAGGAGTTCCGAAAGAACAAAACAAGCAAACGGCTTCAAGCAGAGCAAACTTAGAGACAGCATTATGTTCATTGGGTACTGCTGCGCCCCACGATCAAGTGAACTTGATTATGAATCTGAATTTATCTGGAATGCACTTGACGTCTACAACGTTACGGTGAGACGCTTATATTACACAGATGTAAACGATCTCTACAGCAATATTTTTTATGGTTATATTGACGGCTCCGGGCTTCAAGTACCTGCAAACACATGGGTTTCTCATTTTTACTCAATTGCAGCGGTGTACCTACAAGGCGAAGAAAGGTTCTACCTCAAAGCTGATCAGACTGTATCCGTCTCTTTCGTGGAGATCCTCATTGAGTCTAAACTCGGCTTGAGCTTGCTTATCGTATCGTTTGCTTGCATATTCGTTATTCTGTGTTTCAGCGATTCGAAACTCGTACGTTCTTCGTCCCTAAGAAGGCCAGCCGGTTCATTCATGTTCCTGCTGGCTACAGTCTTTTCCACCTCCTCGCCTATTCCACGCAGACAGAGTTGGAACGTGACACGTGGTATATTGTACGGTGTATGGCTCATGACTATTCTTCCGCTTGCAAATTACCTCCGAAGTGAGCTCGTATCCAGGCTTAGTATGCGCCGTACGCCGGATATTGTAGACACAATCGGTGAACTGCAGCATGCGCTTGAAAATCTAGAATTTAATGTGTGCCTCGTGGCGGGTACAATGACAAGCGTCAATGTGGCACAAGGAGTTAAGGAGAAGGGCGGAATCTACGCGACGCTGCGCTCAGGAATTGAAAGAAAACACGTGAGTTTGGTTAATGATACGTGGAAATGCATGCATTGTGCCGAACGAAAGGGAAATGTATGCATCACGACCCAGTTTCCGCCGTGCTATGTAAAACAACTGCGTATGAATGGATACACAGAATCGAACGAACCATTGCTTACGTTAAGGCTCACAATGATTGTGCGAAAGAATTACCCGCATTTGAGGGATTACCGGGATTTTCTTCTCAGGATTATCGAAGGAGCGTTGCTTCGCTGGCACGAGGTATACTTTTCTCACGACTGCGAAACTGAGCAAATTACTGACTTATATGTCGAGGTTCCTTATTTACAGATTCATGACGTAGCCAGTTTCTTTTTGTTTTTCGCCTCATTGTTAGCCATTGCTACTCTTGTGCTACTGTTCGAGTTGATTTTTGGAAAACGTTGCAACAGGACCGTCACTGATCGTCCTTAGTTGTTAAAAATTACCGAAGCCAGGTGTCATAGCACATTGCCGTGCGATGAGAAACAACATGTGAAACAGCCGATATAACGGCTTTCCTTGCTTTTTCGTTAAACATTTTATGCCCATACCAAGATCCACATCAAGCAAAGTACAAGAACTTGTTCAGCTCTACGTCAAACTGTAAGGAGCCCATTTGTAGGAAACGCAAAGAAAATATTATCTGTGTTAAAACCAAAATTGTGTGGTAATTATTCCTTTTATATGCCTTCTCTCCATCAAAACTGCTCCAAACTAACACACATGGTAGAGTGCGATGTGTTCATGTTTACCTGTACGCGCGTCACTGCGTGCTTGTTACTTTAGTTAGTAAGCGAATGTTTGTCAGTTTATACGACCCATCAACTTAATATCTTTACTTCGTATAACTCTACTAATTTGCTATTGCAATCGATGCTGTGCTTTTAGGTCGATACTGCGACTTTTTGCGCTTTTTTTTCTTTTCTTGTCGCGCCAATGTCACCGGAACAGCTCCACTGGTCAACAGTGTCTAATGTGGCTGCAAAGGAACACGCATACTATAATGAATATGCTTGTAATGTATTCAACGAATCAAATTGATTGCACCACACAGAACTACAGTTCAGGCACACAGGCGCACGCAGGTGCAACTTCGTGAACCACGACCGACACAGCGACTTCAATTTTTGTATCTGGCCCAACGTTTGCATGGTGTTCTTAACCGTCGTTGTCAGGATTTTATGTTATGCATTACTGTTTTAGAGCAACCTAGAATTTCAAAAATCTGAAACGTAAAATCAGGACGTGCGACGCCCTCGATACGCCTTATACCTATTTATTCCGCCCACTGAAGGCGCTCCTTGCAATGCGTGTGGGGATGTGCGGTCCATAACCATCATGTGGACGATAAAGCAACGTTGCTGAAGTCTAACGAGCGATACTTGCAGCTGCCTTTGTTCTAGTATCTAATGCCTATATACATCTTTTGCAACCTATAACCTCACACATTTGTGAAATACCTTCTAACGTATCTACGGCTGAGCACCTGAACCTTTGCTAGAGACCATTTCAACGTTTTACCTGTACAAGAAAAACAAATTCCAAAGGATTTTATGCCGTTGCAGAAGAGGAAACCAGCAAAATATTTTATCGCATTGTAAAACAAGAAGCTTGTTTCCCGTGGTGGCAACTCTATCAAACCTTGAAACGTTTTCTACACTTTAGCTCCTCCTTTGCAAATTTTAACCAATGTATGCTTGAAGCTGGTTGCTTTTTCTGCAACTCACAAATCGCCAAAATAATTCTAGAAATTCAGAAAAAAAGGAAAGACACTATATGTAATTGTATTCGCATTATTATTTGCTCACTATTTGCCCAAGTTTCTAGAACACGTTCATCTTTAGGTGTCATAAATTTCCCTAGAAATTATGTCTATAGACCAAGAAAGGATACGAATGCAAAAAACAGCAAAAAAACAGCAACTCTTTTTTTCGAACATAAAAAAATATATCGGTTACTTCACTGCACTAAACTCAAAACTTGATTGTCACACTATGGCGGATTGTCACAGAATACATCCACTGAAACTTTATCGCAGTTTTTAAACTCGCTACGATGTAACAAAAAATGGCTCACGTTTAACTCTTGTAAGCCTAGTTTTCATGAGCCAGAGGCCTGTTTGGCTTAGTTTTGGAAAAACTATGCACACAGTGTTTCATTACTGCACGCTTCCTCCCTTCTCTATAACGCGCTAATCTAGCCTCCCTTTTCTTCCTTGTTTCAGCAGCCAACTTTGTGTTTGCTGTAGATTTCGCAGCTTGCCTTCTTGCTATATCTACTGGATGATTGGATTCAGCCTGTCGCTTGCACTGAAGCGCACGCACAGACGGCCTAGCCGGTGCGCCATCCATGGCAAGAGTCAGCGACCAAGCACCGGCGAAGCAGTCGTTAAACCCTCGCCTATTCACGTGGTACCGCAGCGGCGAGAGACCGAGTTAGTGCAGCTGCGACGTCTCTCCACAGCGGATTGCGCGGCGTGACGTCATACCTGCCACAATTAACCCGGCGGCTCAAGGTCATTGCGACGCGATGAATCACCTTGCGAGACATGGCGTAGTAGAGCTTTCGCTCTAAAACTCATCCTGCCCATTCCCTCACGCGTGCTTCACTACGCACCCTATACACGTCGTCCCTCCACGCATAGGCAGAAAGTTTTCATTTAAGTTATGCGGGGTGGACTGGGTCCCGACCAGCTTTCCGACCCCCCATCTATATATATATATATATATATATATATATATATATATATATATATATATATATATATATATTGCAAGGTATCTCATGAAGACAAAGAGGCACTCGGACTGCCTCCATGTTAATTTGGGTGTGAAGAGATGCACTTTGACTCGGGCGCTTGGGGGCGGACGAGCACAAGACGAAGACAAGGAGGGCATGGAGCAGCCGGGCCAGTGAACGGGTGCTTTGTCTCTGTCTCCTTGATTTCATTACAATATATATATGATCACAGTTGCACTTGAAGAAACTTCGTGTGCGTTCACTTGCAACAATGGCCTTACACTTCACTATCACTAATACTGCTTCACCTTTCTGGCAGAACTGCAGCCTTTATATTGCGATAGCAATTATATGGACACTCAAAAGCAGATTTCTGCCGTCGGCGTCGCCGTCGCCGTGAGGTTCCGTATGACGTCAATGGAGATGAAATCGAACGCTGTATTTGCGAGTGAAAGGGCGCGAGGGGCGCGCGCTTTCACGGAGAATGAACGCACGGCGGAGAACAAACGCGCGTTCTGCGCCGTGCTCGCTTAAGGGCTGCAGAAGTAGGCGTCTCTTTCCTCCTTTACAATCACCATATATGTAGAGCAAACGCGCCTTCTTCCGACGTGGGAGAGGCTGTGGGGAAGGGGGAGGGGGAGGGAAGGGAGGCGACGTTAGCTGCAGCACCAAGTGCCTATTATTGCGATAGCAATTATATGCACACTCCAAAGCAGATTTCTGCCGTCGGCGTCGCCGTCTTCGTCGCCGTAGCCGTCGCCGTAGCCGTCGCCGTCGCCGTGAGGTTCCGTATGACGTCAATGGAGATGAAATCGTCGCCGCGCGGCGAACGCTGTATGTGCGCGTGAAAGGGCGCGAGGGACGCGCGCTTTCACGGGGAGTGAACCCACGGCGGAGAACAAACGCTCGTTCTGCGCCTTGCTCCCTTAAGGGCTGCAGAAGTAGGCGTCTCTTTCCTCCTTTACGATCACCATATATGTAGAGCAAACGCGCCTTCTTCCGACGCGCGAGAGGCCGTGGAGGGGGGGGGGGAGGGAAAGGAAGGGAGGCGACGTTTAGCTGCGGCACCAAGTGCCTATTTATATCAGAGGCTCCGGCAACAGTCACCAACGCCGCACGCAGTTTTGCGAACGCGGGCAAAACGCCGACGGCGTCGACAACAGTTCTGCGCGTTGCTGGTGCTGCTGCATGTCCAAATTTATACAGCTGAAAAAACTACTATCCTTACTCCGTATAGCTCTCTACAAATTTGCTATCGCAATTGATGCTTCGCCTTTCAGGTGAAACTGCGATAACTTTTTTATATCAGAGGCTCCGGCAAGTCACCAACGACGCACGCATTTTGAGCGAACGCGGGCAAAACGCCGACGGTGTGGACAACAGTTCTGCGTGTTGCCGGTGCTGCTGCATGTCCAAGTTTATACAGCTGATAAAGCTAATATCATTACTCCGTATAGCTCTCTGCAAATTTGCTATCGCAATTGATGCTTCGCCTTTCAGGTGAAACTGCGACAACTTTTTAGGGGCGAAGCTCCTTATAGCGGCACCCGTTCGTCCCCGTCGTAGTAGGTAGCCACGTCTAGTTTTATGAATTGCTCAATAGATGGCGTTGTGTGTCCGTATGTGTATGTATACCCATATATACATATATATGTATACGTATAGTATAACCGGAAGCCGACTTCCACTTCCGGTTCCGCTTCCGTTTCCACTTCCGGTTCCGCTTCCGGTTCCGGAAGCCAGCTTCCGGCTTCCGGAGAACGCTACCGGCGTTTTATGAAAAAAGTCGCCGTTTCACCTGAAAGTCGAAGCATCAATTGCGAAAGCAAATTTGTAGAGAGCTATACGGAGTAATGATAGTAGCTTTATCAGCTGTATAAACTTGGACATGCAGCAGCAGCGGCAACACGCAGAACTGTTGTCGACGCCCTCGGCGTTTTGCCCGCGTTCGCACAAAATGCGTGCGGCGTTGGTGACTGTTGCCGGAGCCTCTGATATAAATTGACACTTGGTGCCGCAGCTAAATGTCGCCTCCCTTTCCTTCCCCTCACCCCCACGGCCTTTTGTGCGTCAGAAGAAGGCGCGTTTGCTCTACATATATGGTGATGGTAAAGGAGGAAAGAGACGCCTACTTCTGCAGCCCTTAAGGGAGCACGGCACAGAACGCGCGTTTGTTCTCCGCCGTGCGTTCACTCCCCGTGAAAGCGCGCGTCCCTCGCGCCCTTTCACTCGCACATACAGCGTTCGGCGGCGCGCGGCAACGATTTCATCTCCATTGACGTCATACGGAACCTCACGGCGACGGCGACGGCGACGCCGTCGGCAGAAATTTGCTTTGGAGTGTCCATATAATTGCTATCGCAATAAAAAAAATTCCGAAAGTTGTGTCCGTAGCGCGGAATCGAACCAGGGACCCCTCGCTTCCGAACGCGCGGCGCTAACCACTACGCCACGAAGCGCACATAGACAAACGCACCACGATGACAATAAATACCCAACGTTAATGAAAGACTGCGCGTTTCTAACGCGTTTGTGCTAGCGCGTTACGGCCCGTGTAAGAAGCTGGTGTAAGACGCTGTGGCCTCTCCGCCTTACCCTCGTATTCATAAACGCTCCTCGACTTGAACTTGACTTGCCACCGCCTTGGGCAGCGCGTTTCGAAACGCGTTGAAGGCGGTGGCAAGTCAAGTTCAAGTCGAGGAGCGAACGCGCTGCCCAAGGCGGTGGCAAGTCAAGTTCAAGTCGAGGAGCGTTTATGAATACGGGGGTTATACTCTCTCAGCAGTCATGTGATGGCGTCGGCAAACGCGGTGCACGTTCCGGCATGTGTAAACGGCTGCGTAAGACGCTGTGGCCTCTCCCCCTAACTAGAGAGTACTGCACGTTTCTAACGCGTTTGTGCTAGCGTCCCCTTAAGCGGGAGATGGTGCAATTATAATGAAGGGCGCCGTTATAAAATAGGAATGACGTCACATATGGCGCGTGTCATTTGTGGAAGTCAATCGTTCGATTTAGTGCGGCGAGACTGGGCGAATTACACGGAAGATTCACAGTTTACCAATGATTCCCTCCGGAGCTTCGCCCACTCATCATCATTCACCCCGTGGATATGCGGTGTTTTTTTAACTCTGCGTGCGAGTGCAAGTGCTGCTATGCAGGACTGCTATTGATTCTGATTCCTAGGGAGAGATAGAGAGCGAACTTTAATGATGGGAAATGCAGAGAGGTCGGCCTGAGGTAAATTCCTCTAGCCAGCTACTCGGCGTTGGGGGAAGGGAAGAGGGAAGAAACAGGCGCATGATGGGTGGCGATGAGGAGAGAAGGAGGATGTAAAACATATGGCAAGCAATTTGCCATGCTCAAAGCCTACAGTCCAGACCCGTACTTTTTCAAAAGTTCAGTAGCGCCTGGATGGCCTTGAAACTCGATTGAGCGTCTGGCCAAGGGCCTAAAATAACGTCCTCCGACAACGGTGGGCTGTCGAGGCGCGTAAGATCATTCTTCAACCTTTGACGCTCTTCCACGTACTTAGGGCAGTCACAAAGCACATGACCTATAGTCTCATTTACATAGCACTACTAACAGTCTGGAGACTCGGTGCGTCGCATGAGGTGCACGTATCCGCGTGTAAACGCTACCCCCAGTCTTAGTCTGTGGAGAAGACTGGCACAGCTGCGTTGAATTTTTGGTGGTAGCCTAAATGTCATGGTAGGGTCCAATCTCTGTAGTCGTCGGTGTCGATTATCCTGATCGTCCCTGTGCTTTTCTGTCGATTTTCGGATGCCACTGGAGAGGAGGCAGTTGGCGTCCGCTCTTAAAAAAGGAATTGCAAGCATTGAGTCTCGTTCTTCGAGTGCTTTCTGCGCTTCGGCATCAGCCAGTTCGTTGCCGTGTATACCACAGTGACTGGGTATCCACTGAAATGTGATGTGGTGGCCGTTTTCTTGAGCTAAAGTCTATAGCTCGGCAGTTTGAAGAGCCAACACTCTGTAAGCGCTTTCTTTCAACACCAGTCTAAATAGTTTCCGAGCCGATTTTGCTCACTGAAGACTGTCCATACTTGAGGAGGCTGTCGAGAAATATATTAAACGGCCTCTCTGATTGCCACTAGTTCCGCAGATGTTGTAGTCGTCTTGTTACACAGACGAAACCGTCGAATGACTTGATGCGCAGGCACGACGAAAGCCGCACCAGACGCATACGACGAGACCGATCCGTCTGTATACACATTCACCGAGGACTCATATTCTTGAGACATATATTCAAGTGTTAAATGTCTGAGGCCGACGGTAGGTATTCGCGATTTTAGAGAAATTCCGGGAATAGATAGACGTACCCGTATTTTGGACATTACCTATGGGGGCATGAGTGGAAGGTCAGCAGGGGCAAAGTATAATGGTATGGTAGATTCTTGGCATTTAATGGCTCTTGAAAAAGTGGAGTCCGGCCGTATATCTGGAAGTGTCGATGAGGGTTGGCATCCATGGCAGCACAGCAGTCACAGGAATAATCGAAGGGGTTCGCATCGTAGATAGACAGGTAAAGGGGTGACGCGAGCCTCCTCAACTGTTCCGTAGGTTGAGGTGCAACGTGGAATACCGAGACATGTTTTCAGTATCTGTGCCTGGGCACATTCCAGCGTACGAAAGCATGACCGGCTCATACCTGATAGAACTGGCAGGCTATACCGAATATAGCCGACGTAGAGAGCCTGGTACAGCCGGAGTAGCGAATGCTCAGATGGACCCCACTTCATACCCGCCAGAAAGGGAAAACTTGAGCAAGCCCAGTTAATTTTGCTTTAACATTGCCACATGCTTCGACCATGAAACACCGCGGTCAATGACAACGCGGAGGTATCTGTGGTGGGTCACATATGGGATGGCATTGCCATTGATCATAATTGGATACCAACACATAAGCTTCCGTGTGAACGCTATCGCCGCGCACTTATCTGGGGCCAGTTGCAGTCCTTGGCAGTGCAGGTACTAAGACGTTAAAGAAACAGCTGGCTGCAATCTTGAACGAATTTGTCGTTGCATGACTGCGGACGCCCATATGCATATGTCTTCTGCGTAGGTACTGATGCGTACAATATCAGGAATTGTTTCCGCAAGGCCAATAAGGGCAATATTGAAAAGAGTCGGGCTGAGCACTCCTCCTTGAGGCACTCCACGGACCACAACGTGTCTTCTAGTTTGGCCATCAGTCGTGGACATGAAGACTGTGCGACCATCTAGGTAACTTTTAATCCACATGTAGAGACGGCCGCCGATGCCCAAATTACTGAGGGCATCAAGAATGGGTTCGTGCAGTACATTGTCATAGGCTCCTTTTGTGTCCAAGAAAACTGCTCCTACAAGTCGGCGTCGCCTTTTTTTTTTTGTCGATCGTGGGCACGATATCAATGACCCCATCTATTGCAGAACGTACACGTCTAAATCCGGTCATCATTTCAGGATAAAGCACATTCCCTTCCATGAACCATTCTAATCTAGTGAGCACCATTCGTTCCATCACCTTACCGACACAGCTAGCTAAAGGTACTGGCCGGTAAGATGACATTTCATAAGGAATTTTCCTGGTTTTAGGAGGGCCAACAGACGGCTGGTTTCCCAGTGCTTTGGGACTGTACTGGATGACCACGTGGTGTTATAGTACGACAGCAGGACTTTCCGACCTTCCACACCAAGGTGGCACAGAGCAGTATATGAAATACCGTCAGGTCCAGGTGCAGAAGTTCGTCTCGAAGCAGCTTCAAATTCCGGCACCGTGAAAGGAAGGTCGAGACGATCATATTTAGGAGGTGGCACGGGTCGATCCAATGTTGGATATGTTGAAATATCGGTACGGGTGACTCTCTTACGGAAGTCTTCGGCAACCTGCACTTCCGTCAGAGATTGGTGAAGTGCTAGAGCACGGAAAGGTTGTTTTTGCTGAGGAGGGGCACGAAGGCTTCGTACTATCTGCCAGATCCTAGAATGTGGCTTTCGAGGATCCAGAGACGAACAGAAGGTCCTCCACTGTTGTTTTTCCATTTTTTCAAGGTGACGCCGCATTTCTCGTTCAGCTCGTCGACATAAGACAAGGACTAATGACGATTGACTTCGCCTAACCTTCTTTTCGGCTCTACGACGGATCGCGCGGAGCCGTTCATATTTAATATCAATCGCCGTTCTAGGTGTAGGTGAACTGATAAACTTTGTTGTCTTCTGCACTGATGATACCATAATGTCCTTTATATCAGATGTTGAAGTGATGTCTCCGCAATACTCTTCGTCAAATGTAGAGAATGTGGACCAAGCAGTGCAGCGTACAGTAGATGCAGTTGATTGCACAAACCACTTCATCTGCACATATGTTGGTATATGATCACTCCATGCGTTTCTATGTCAAAGCACCAGCTGACTGAGGACAGGAGGCTCTGGGATACAATAGTGAGGTCTAAGCAACTTCCGTAGGTAGTGCCGCGGATGTAAGTGGGAGACTCATCGTTGATGACAGTCAGACCTTCAGTGTCTATGAAGTCCATCAAGTTCCTAGCCCGACAGTTCATTGCGGCCCTTCCCCAGTAAGGATGATGAGCATTGAAGTCTCCAATAACATGAGGGCCTGGGGAACCTTGTAACACAGTAGATAGGTAGGAGAGGTCAAGTCTTTGTCTAGGAGGTATGTAGGCGCCGATGATCGAAAACACATCCAGTTTTTGTTTTAGTGTCACACACACATATTCATTTCTGTCATGTGGAGTGATCGTGTGCCGAACAAACGTCATGTCGCTGCGTATACACATTAACACTTTGCTCTTGTGTCCATGTTCACGTGACCAGAGCTTAACGTATCCGGAAAGGCGAAAGTCCGACGTGAGATTTAGCTCGCATATCAGATCACTGGGAAGCGGTATTTGAAAACCCGTTGCCTAAAGTCAGACATGTGGCCGCATAGACCTCGAGCATTCCATTGCATTATAAGAGAATAATGCATCTTCTGTTCCAATGTCCAGTGTTTTATCGTGAGAGCCATAATTTCCACCCTTATTTTAGAGCCGCTAATAGCGGTTCCATAGCATCTAACGCCTTCACGACAGATAGTGCAGTTGGTGTTGCCAATCCGGAGATCAATATACGCATACTCTTTACTAAGCTGTTTAAGCATGTCTATCATCTTTTCATTTTCAAGCCTTTCATTACCCTCCCGGCTCGTGGGGAGCGCAGAAGGAATATATCCACCAGAAGCCCTTTGTAGTAGCGAAAGCCACGCTACAGTCGAAGAGGTTGGGCGCACGTTGGATGATGCTTCATTTCTTGACGGACGCGCAGGTAGTGGAGGAGGCGCATCTTGTGTGTGCCGACCTTGCTCTCTCTGTGGCACGTTTTGCATCCAAGTGCTCAAAGGAAGTGCCTCTTTCCCCCGGGACTTGCTCTGGGAGCGGCGACGCCATTGCCGCAACCGGCGAATTTTCTTTCGTACAGAATTGGCAGCCTCCTTGTGCGTGGAGTTCTCTCTCACCATTTTTCTGAGAATTTGTCTCTCCTCTGCCATTTTGGGACAGTCCTTCGATGTCGCTTCATGGGCACCGGAGCAATTTGCACATTTCATGGCGTCAGTCTCACAGGAGTCTACCTGATGAGCACCACCACATCTACGGCATGACGTAGAGTTCTTACACAAAGCACTCACGTGGCCCAGTTTGAAACACTTGTGACACTATAACGGTCGTGGTGCATATGGACGCACCGAGTGTCTCACATAACCTACTTTGATCGATGCTGGCAAAGAGTCTGACCGGAAGACCAACTTGATGCACCGGAGCGGCCGAATCGGTGAATGTCGAGTATTCGCACTCTCGACGATAGAAGAGATCGTATGTCTTCATCCTTGATGTAAATGTCCACATCTGATACCAAACCAGCGCAGGTATCGTTGCCGTACGCTAGGAATGAGCGAACTGGAATGTTGTCAACCATTTTAATGGCTTTCAAAGCCTACATACTGCCTGGGAACTCACGTCCACTGTCAGAATGTTCTTCCGCGCATTAATGCGGATCTCTCTCACATGTCCTCAGGCTATTCAAACGAAGTATTTATTCAAAGATTCTCTGTTCAACGAATTCAAATTCGTTCCTGCCGTAGTTGGGGTGTAGCCCACGGTGAACACCCGTTCGCCGCATCTGCTTTTATGAGTAGAATCACTGCCTGCTGATGTCCGACGAAGCTTGCGCTTCAAGTGGCGCGATTGGAATAGCGTGTAATCACTCTCCGATTCCATCTCTGCCGCTGTGGAGCTGTCAGATGAATCGGGAAGCCTATAGTCGGTGATGTCGTGGTTTCCAACGGACCGGGCTACCGCCGCGGCACTCGTCTTGTCAGGAGGGCGCGGAGGTCCTCCGTCCCCCATTCCGGAGGATGACGTCTTTGGGGAAGCTCCTGATATCCATAAGTCGCACAACTTTGAAGAACCACAGAACAAGGACGTTCGTTTCGCACTTCTTTGTCTTCGTTCTGCATATCTGGATTCCGAGGGTGAATCCAGCTTGGTCACAATATTGTTACTGAGTGAATCATGTATATTTACGACCTCCGTATATAAGTGGCGATGTTTGCATCCCTAATAAATGTTGTAAATTATTAGAAGAGATTTTTTTTAGTCGTTAGCATTGCTCTGGACATAAATAGTGGCTGCTGCTGCTGATGATGATGATTGCTTGCAGAAAAGAGAATCACTATTGATACACATTTCATTCACGTCCATTTTACAGGCCGTTGATAAAATGCTCTGCCAAATGGGTCACTGAAGTCTGCAGGTGTTTTTTAAGGTCAAAAGAGGACGCAAATCAATTTGAAGCAAGGCGAATACAAAGAAACATATTGAATCTCTAGGCATAGGCTATTGATACCATTAGAATTATATATACTTTGTCCTGTTTATATATTTCAACGTATTGTGTCTGTGCATGATGTTAGCAGTGGAAGTTTGAAATAGACGTTGAAATAAAATTATACGGATGAGGTAGCCGCCACTGGTGTTTCTAGCGCGCTCGTCCTCCTACTGTCGGGATTTACAGTAATAAAAGGAAAGTATGAATTTATAGCCGTGCACGTCCGCGCCAACAATGATGCAGGAAGCTTTTAGCCATAGTAAAATTAGAACTGGAAAGGTAGAGGCAACTCAAAAGAAACCGCAAACGTGGCGGGCAGCATAAATCTGGCAATGGCACCTAATGGGGGGGGGGGCGCTTTGGCATCACCCCCCGGAAAACATTGGAGCGGGTGCGGTCCCTGAAGCCCCCCCCCCACCCCCCGTAGTGGGCGCCTATGCCTAATTTGACCAAGTAACAAGAGTTGTGTATCTCCACTGTACTTCGTTGTTGTGGCATACAGCCTAACCCGTAGTGTCGTTGCTATGGAGGGCAGAGTTGATTTTGCAGTGCTACCTTGTGATCTCAGTAAACTTTGTGCTCCTGTTTTCCACTCAGTAAGTGTAGTACGTGTTGGTTCTTGTTTGTTATTTTCTTAGGCCGACACTGCTTACTCTTGTGAGGTCACCGTTCTGGCCCCATTTCTCTGGCCTCAAGTGGAGCAAAGGGACTCAAATCATGGCCTTCTCCCAGCAACAGATAGCAGTTTTGGTCAATATAATGTTCAGCAGAACATGTGCAGAACTGGTGCCTTACTCCTGTATTTTTGATTTTGTGGCGAAGTTAACTGACGAGAAAAAATTGTGAGTCACAAATCCTGCACTATGATTTGTCTGACGTCCAGTTAGGCACTGTGGCACTGGTTTGAACAAAAGCGATATTGGCAGTGCACTTCCCCACTGACTGGCTCCTACGCTGCACAGTTGTTATCAGTAAATTTTGTAATATTCATTCACATTTTCTTTTGGAAAGCAAGGGGATTACACTCTGCCAAACGACCTTGCCAGTGGGGCACTTTCCACCACTTTGCATTGCAGATTCTGTGCCCTTATTCGCCTTGCATCGGTGGTTCCAAATTTGTCACCCCAGTGAAAAACGATTCAAGTGAAGACAGCTTCTACAACTCGGTATGCCAAAAATGCATTCCATGTTGCCGTTAGAAATCTCTGTAACTCTCTCTTTCGAATTGTTGTGACCATTGTTGAACTACGTCCGCATCGTGATACCGATTCCAAAAAGTTGCAGTACTAATTTCTTTACGTAGTACTCTTCACTTGAATTGGCCCCACAGCTGTGCTGATGTAATCACTGACTCTGCTGGCTTGAAATGCGCTGTTCAGGAAATTGTGCATACATGTGATAATACACGATGATATCTATAGCACTTTGTTCATCCTCGCGTTGTGTTATCAGCTGTTATTGTGCCCAACCATCATGTAATCAACCTGCACGGCTCTTGATGCAGTGTGAATAAATGGCTCACTGCCAAATATATTAGGCTTTTGTGTTGACTACCCCATTCAAGTTGTATCTGTATATAACTATATGTAACTGCGAAAATATTGTCTTGTTCCTCCTCTTACAGCTAGAAATCACTCGTTGTCGCTGGCCAGCACAGCGGTAAATTATTTTATAATCTCCGATCGTGAACTCCGGGTGAGCTACTCCAGGGGTCACCCGGCTAAATTTTTCAAGTGAAAGAAGAAAATTGTGATCCACCTTAACTGCAGCTTCGCGATACCATTAACGTGGAAGACAATGTTTCCCTATCATGTACATTCTTCCACCTGGCGGGATTCTACAGAACCGATTTGCAATATCCTGTTTTCCAAGTTTGGGCGAGAACTATGCCAACTTGCTCAAAGGTGTACAACGGCTGAGCGAGGAGTAACGTCTAGGGTATGTTGAACGAGGTCGGGGATGACAAGGAGTAAAGGAAATATCACTCGTGCATAGATGCTCTTCAATGTCGGGCAGTCTCTCACCATTTCGTGGCCACACAAGAAGCGCGGGCCACAAGGCGGCATGGCCCCGCCTCCTAGAGTTGCCCAGCCTCGTCGCGATACTCACGCGAATGCCTCCTGTAGGCATCACACCATACTTATCTTTTACGGGGCTTTGTAGCCACCAGAAGAGCTGAGTGCTCTCGGCCTGTGGGCATTCGCTCTTGCAATGGCCGCCCTGTGAGTGGCCGGTTGTATAAGCATATATAAGTCCGATGGCGCGCGTCGGGTTGGCAATGGTTCGCAGTGTGGATTCCACCTGGCTTGCCGTGGTACCATTCACGTGGAAGACAATGTTTCCCTTTCATGTATATTCGTCCACCTGGCGGGATACCAAAGAACAGATTTGCAATATCACGTTTTCGAAGTTTGGGCGAGAACTATGCCAACTTGCTCAAAGGTGATTCAAAATTTGTCACACCAGTGAAGAACAATTCAAGTGAAGACAGCTTCTACAATTCAGTGTGCTAAAAATTCGTTCCAAGTTTTCGTTAGATGAGAAATTCACATGATCGCGAAGGCACCGCAGAAATGCTGTTCTAAACCAATGAGCAGGGACAACAATTACAGTCTTGTGATTGAAGCACGAACTCATCTCGCGGGGCAAAACACCAGCTGATTAAAATTATGTGTCCAAAACATCACCAATAGAAACATTTGAAAAAGTACAGACAATGTCTCGAGAATACGAAAATTTGAAGTCACAGGTTCTTTGCTTCCATGCAAGGATGATTACTAGTATGAAACTGTGGAGGCTTTCTGATGTTTTCTTATGGCGGTGGTGCCGAGGTATGCCGAGGTTGTATCACCGTATAAAACACTGTAAAGTCGTCAAAAGTCTTATTTGCGTAGGCATAAAGAGGGATGACAAAACCCTAAATTATTTCATCAGTAATGTTGTTTTCAACTATCTTTCACTGAATATTATGTTTTGCTATGTCTTCAGTACCAAAGAGAAACTACAAGTGGCACGCGTGCTGTGGTAGTGAAGATGCAAGTATGGTTTTGTGAAATATTAAAGAAATAAATTATTGGGTTTTACATGACAAAACAACGATCTGACTATGAGGCACGTCGTAGTGGGGGACTCCAGAAACTTGGACCACCTGAGGTTCTTTAACGTGCACCTAAATCTAAGTACACGGGTGTTTTCGCATTTAGCCCCCATCGAAATGCGGCCGGCGTGGCCGGGATTCCATCCCGCGACCTCGTGCGCAGCAGCCCAACACCATAGCCACTGAGCAACCACGGCGGGTGTAAATTATTTCACTGTAGTGTTGATTGTATCTTGACACTGAAATAACAGACGTGTGTTGGTACTAAGAACACGCGCATGTGGTACTTAGTTCAAAATCTGGTTGAACCTGCTGCTCTGAATTCATGCAAACCTCTTAAGGCTCACCGGTGAAACGCCTGCCTTTATAGAATAAGGGATATAAATACAGATGGGTCAGAAGTGTTAGACTGTAAGGCAATGTTGTGGCGAACACTCTCACTAACACTTCATTTGCACTGTTGTGTGCTCTGTGTATGTAGCACCGCGATGTGAGCTGGCGCAGTGGTCGACTCGGCGCAACAGACTTCGAACGGCAAACATTGATTTTTTTTCCCACAGAGAAGTTGGGCTCGCAAAACTTAGATGGCGCTGCCGGGCCTTCACTAGCCAGAGCCATACCAGAGCAAATATTCGCAGGTGGATTAGTAATGTGTATACTGCAGCATATATCAGAAGATGACACAGCACATCCTAATGGAATGCTAAGGGATTCATCCAGTGAGACCAGTACGTAAAGTGCAACTGCCAGAAGCGCTTGGATTTAAAGATGACGGAAGTATGAACCTGTCAGCAGTTCATATAAGCAAGACACGCTTAGAGTATCCGTGGAAAAAAAAGCAGAAAAGTGACCGATAAGACCGGATCCATTACAGGCATAGGCAGCGGTACGAGGTAGATAGAGAAGATTGAGGAGATGTGTACAACAATGCTAATAGGAAAAACATTTATAGCATACCTGAATACCTCAAGCTTGCTATGTGAGGATTTGTCGCCGCCTCGTTGCAAACTGGATGCCAATAAATCATCATCATCATTATATAGGTAGCGGTACAAGGTATATAGAGAAAAATTTATGAAGAAAAACAATATTAAGGAGATGCATACAGAAATGCTAGATCGATAAACATCTGCAGTACACCACATTAAATCAAGCCGGCAAAGTGACCATTTGTCACCGCCCCGTTTCAAAGCCAATAAATTCTCATCATCATAGCCGTAGTCATGCGTGCTGCATCATGACAGCACGCATGGTCTTCTATGCGAGTTTCGCTACCATGCGCACATGTACCTTGACACATCGTCCCGTGGAACAATGCCGGTGGAGGCTCATGTGAGAGATGCTTGTAATTTCGTCCGTAACTATTGCAATTTTGTCCGTAACTAATTCCTGCAGATATTCCTGTATGTCACATGGCCTTCAGAAAATACATCTTCCAATGTGCAGCTTACATGGTGGTTGTATTGGCGAGCTCACAGCATAATTTGTATTCTCGGCTATTTGATCTTGATTAAAACTTGGCATGTGGTGGCGGATGATGGCGAACCACCACCGCGAGAAGCGATTACGTTTGCCCCACTGGAGGTGGCGCAGATTTTTTATCTTTGCTCAAGACCCGGAAGGTGCACTTCAAATTTGGGGCATATATATTTACACGGCAACACTCATTCATGCTGTGATTTGTCGCTTGTAGGAAGAAATTGCGTGAGTTCTCTTTCTTCCTTTCCGCTGATTTCGGTGTTCGCATAAGCAGTCTGTAGCTGCCGTCAATACTCTTCCAAAAGGCATTAGAGAAGCTGCGTGGTTTTGATAATTATGCCATGAAGGACTAGTTTGGCTGGTCGCAACTTGGCTGGTCGCAATTACGTCATTGGTGCACCTATGCCACGAGAAGGTGCAAGTTCAGAAAAGTCGCCTCGAAGAAAGCGGCTGTCCCGCTGGCTCCATGGCGTCAGTTGCACGGGTTCAACTCGCATAGTGTCTAGACAAAGCTATATCGCGTCTGTGCGGCTCGGAAGCATAACTAACCCCTCAACCTTTAATGTAGCAATCTATAGCAACGTGCTGCTCTAAAATATAATTTGTTTTTCAAAGGTAAACACACGGCCACAACCCAAACTCACTAATCATAATGTAGCATAAGTCAGCCGAGTCCACCATTGGCGTGGAACTAGCTTTTCCCTAATGTTCACTGCTTTTTCTTCGGTCAGACCACACATAATGAACGATGAGCTGCCAAGTTCCTGAGGCACCAATGTCTTTACAATACGCATCGTCTTCATGCGTTGGGTGCTCGTTTGAACTATTAAGTTTTATTGTAATAAAGTTTCATCCATGCAACGTCTAGGAGCTCCGCAGATTTCCTTCATGTTGAATGCTCGCGTCATGCACACCAACTGAAGTAGGTTTAAGGACAGTAAGAGATGTCCTGTAATTTAATCTGACATTTCTGCTTTGGTCGTCGTCGTGTCGTCGCCGTTGATAGGCCACCTCTTCATGGTAACGAGGAGGTAGCCCACTCCCATTTCCATAACAGAGAGAGATAAACGGGATGGAAAAGGCAGGAAGAATGACCGGACAAGGTTCCTTTTTGCTACCCTGCACGGGGGGAGGGGTCAGGGGAATCAAAGACGGAAAAAACAGCGGATAGAAAAGGCAAAGCAAAACAACCAAGAAAATTGAGCCAGCTTCCCAGACTTAACGCCGCAAAGCCTGATTAAACATCGGAGCTGGTGGCTTATACTAGCTTTTACATAGCTTTACATCGTCTATTACTTAGCTGTAACTTGGCTTATACGTTGCTTTAACGTGGCTTTTCACTTAGATTTAACTTAACTTTAACTTAGCTCTCTCTTAGCTTTCTCAACGTGGTTTTTGCTTAGCGGGTGTTAGTTGCCGAGACGCAGCGTCTCTATCTCTAAACTCCGGGTATCCAACCCACCACCATTACTTTGCTTCAGCAGCCCTTGCTCGGAATTCAGGATCTGCGCGCAGTCGTTGAAGCCGCTTCCGAGCAGCATCACGACGCCGTTGACGCCACGCCTCTTCTTCTTCGGGAGAAAGCTGCTTCTTCGTCCTAACCATACTCACAGCAGAATGACACCGCCCCCAGCGCAAGCTCTCTTCAGAAGAGCTCAGGAGAACCCTGCACGTCATGGTTACGTCATCACTTCTCTCTCTCTTAAGCTCCGCCTCAACCACTGCTTGGCGCACACTCTCCATCGATCTCTCCACCTCCATGTCCTCGCTATCATCTTTTTGGCTCCACCCACCTGCTGCTCAGCACGCGCCTTCCTTTATCACTCTCGCCGCTCTCCCAACACCTGCGCCCCGGCGCGCGCTCCTCACCCCGCTGCGCCGATTCTTCGCGTACGCTCGGCACGGCTCAACGTCGACATTAAACAGCTCGGCTGTTAAAAGAGATAGGGAAAGTTGTGAACGTCCATGAGAACTACAGTCTCTCAAAATGGCTCCTCGAATGTAAAAATGTCAACAGTGCTTTGACTATGTTGTGGTGTGACGACTGTATGTGCCGGCGTTACAGGACTGTCTGCTCCTGTCTTCTCCGACACGCCACCGCGCTCGCGAGTGACAGCCTGTGTGCGCTGTATCGGGGACAATGATAAAGGACGTCTTCGATAGTTTCCTCATCGCCGCAGTGGTCACATACAGCACTATCCTCCCATCCAATGTGCAAAGCAAACGACTTTGTAAATGCAACGTCAAACCACAATCGGCAAAGTATCGTTGTCTCGGTTCGGGAAAGAGCAGGTGGAGGAGGAAGTTGCAGATAGGGGGTCGCGGCGTTCTTGTGTTGAGCACCTCTTGTCAGGTTGCCGGCCGAAGCGTGAAGCGGCTGTGGCCGCACCGTGACGACTTCGTGGTGGACCTGGTCACGCTCGATTTATGCGAACGCCCTGGGAGCGGGGTCCAAAGCGCCTGACAGGAACGGCAACCCGTGGCGCACGGCCCAGTCCTTATATACGTCCACATTCATGTTGGCGCCATTTCCATAGGTAGAAATAATGCAAAGATGCCAACGATCATCACACAAATTGAACCTCGTGGCTCTGTGGCAATACGTAGTTCAGTGCCAGAGGCGCATAAGTTGCGGTAGCAGTCTCGTTCATTTGCGAATGACTGCAAGAGCCGCCACTGTTTCACTACGCATGCCACAAGGGAAAGTTTTCTACTCGTTACTATGACTAGAAATGTTGTCACGCATCGTCCGCGCGAGGCACGGATTTGATTTACGCATCTGTATACCGATATTTGTGCTTGGTTCTATGCTTAGTAACACTGTCCACTAGCAACGATAGTCCTGTTTAATGAGAGGACTATACAAACTGATTAGAGCGTACGCGAACGTGATTTTGGAAGAAGAATTGGACTGCGCCATGCGTCACGAGTTGCCGTTCATAGCCGGGGCTTCGGACCCCCCACCCAGGGTGCTCGCATAAATCTAGCATGACCAGGTCCGCCACGAAGTCGTCACGGTGCGGCACAGCAGCCCCATGGTCGCGCCTGCAACTTGACAAGAGGCGCTCAACACATGAACGCCACGACGACCAGCTGACGGCCCTGTTCCCGGTGCTACGGTTATTCCAACGACTGTGGGCGTGAGTGATCGCCAATTCAGGAAGAACCCATTGGTGCACCAACACGTTAGCGAAATCATATGGATGGCCACCGCGGGACATTATACGCCCACAGGGCATCCGTAAAAATGGTGCGGATCATCCTTGGACGTCCGCAGCCCCGTCACTTTCACGAAAATAGGTAGTCCGTGGAATGTCCCACGGTTGTCAAAACCTGAAATTTGGACATCCGGGTACCGTTACAAAATAGACCAATGGACGTCTTGAAACTGTTGGTGTTCGGACGGCGGAAGCCTGTGGGGCGTTTCACACCAGCAAACGTCCGAGCTATCCTTATGGGACATTCGTTTGCGATTATCGGACATTCGTAGGACGTCCACATGACATTCTCGCCTTTGCTTATTTGCGTTAGATGGTGGTTCTCGATTTCGAAACCCTTGAATACATATTGGCATGCCTCAGATCTAGCACCCTTAATTACTTTCATACAAAGCATTCTTGCTTTCGTTTGGCCTAGAAGTGTATGTGTTATCATGCAGGTGCTACGTGGAAGCCGGACATCGCAAGGTTCTGGCACACGCTGTGGTTTGCTTGTTCGTTTGCGTCTTTGCCCGCCCGCTGTGGCACCAGCATAGCAACGAAGGAGCAAGCGTGAGCGAGTGCCAGAATATAAATATGTTCTGCTTCCACGTAAACACCTGCAGCATAACGCATACACTTCTTGGTATGCCAAAGCAAAAGTGAATGTTACGGTAAATTCATAAGAACGCTCTCAGCCGTGCCACTATGTTCAATTTCGAGGTTGAGGACTTTCATTTAACGCAAAAACAAAAGAAACACTCTAGACTATGTATTTCATGTTAGAGCGAAGCAGCAGAGAACTGCACAGCCTATGAGTTCTATGCATACTGATTATGATCTCCTTTACAATATTTTATGATGGTAACATCTCAAGGATCCCACTTAAAAAACCATAATTCCACATTTAGTACAGATATACATCTTTTACAAAGATGTCTCTAAACAATATTGCAGTTTCCCCCGAAAGGCGAATCATGAATTGCAATAAGAAATTAGTAGAGAGCTATACGGAGTAAGGACAGTAGTTTTATCAGCTGTAAACTCTAAGCTTGGACGTGTAGCAGCACCAGCAACGCGCAGAACTGTTGTCGACGCCGTCGGCATTTCGCCCGCCTTCACACCGAAAGTGCGCGCGGTGTTGGTGACTGTTGCCGGTGCCTTAGGCGGCGGCTCGGAGGTTTTCGATGAGATCAGGACAGGACACTCGACGAGCAGCGTCGGACGTCTTTACCACCTTCTCTCCTCGCAACATTTTTATATAAATGCGCATTTGGAGCCGCAGCTAAACGTCGCCTCCCCTCCCGCCCTCCCGTCCCCCCCCCCCCCCGCCACGGCCTTTCGCGCGAATTAACAAGTCGCGTTTGCTCTCCGCCGTGCATTCGCTCCCCGTGAAAGCGCGCCGCCGTGCATTCGCTCCCCGTGAAAGCGCGCATCCCTCGCGCGCCTTCACTCGCACATACAGGTTACGGCGCGCCGCGACGATTTCATCGCATTTGGACTTCATACGGAACCTCACGGTGACGGCGATGGCGACGCCGACAGCAGAAATCTGCTTGGAGTGCCCGTATAATTTAGAATGTACATTCAATAAAATATATTTAGAATGTACATTCAATATAAAACATTGCTTGTGTATTCTTGGCTGTCTACCAAAATAAAGCTTTAGAAAATGTTGAGCCAGAAATTCCTATTCAACATGGACTGCCCTAATCTAATAGGCATTGACACCTTCAGTACACAATAAGACAACAGATGAAATTTCACAGAGACGCAATGATTAGAAGTTGCTGAGTGCAGCTGCAATATAATTCCTAGGTACTCAGGTTGTTATCAAAGCAAAAACAAAAATATTGAAATGCATTGTAGCAGTCCGAGCAAGCCTTGAATGTCAGCCTTGATGCAGTGACAAAGAGACACCGCAGACAAACTTTCCAAAGCAGCTTTTGTCGCTTCCTTAAATTCTGCATTCACATCGTGGCCCTGTGATTGCTGGCGCTGGCTTTGGCACTGAACGTACAGAAAATCTAAGTTGCTTGTAATGATATTCCTTTAGTGATGTTTGATACAGGTATGATGTTTGTCACGGGTAATTAGAAGATAAGATATACACGTCAGCCCTTCCACTCCGTGAAAATGTGCGGCCCCGGTGTTTATCACTGGTTTATTCCGGAGGGTGCATTAAAGTATTTCCCAGTTATGAGGTTGCAAACACGTTCGGCTGTGACGGACAGAAGGACGTCACTGACAATATGCCTGCAGTCAATCGTTGTCGCTTGCGTTCGATGTCTCCAGTTTGTTGGTGGCGTGGTTAGCAGTCTTGCGATTCAGGAATTGGCATGCGCTTCTTCTAAATATAAATTGCTTCAAAATTAAACCTGTCCGTTAGGTAAGACAACGAATGGTTCATAGCCCTTCAAGCAATGGCTATACCCCGGTAAACGCGGCCTCCCCATTACGGCGATAGAAGAGAAGAGAAACTCTATGCTGGAATTATGAGCGGCAACGCAGCCAGCTGTGGAAGCACACCACGACGACGAACCCGGGAGCAGAGGCACGGACGCGTGCCGAGCACGAGCACGAGCACGAGCCACCGAGCGAGCTGTGGAAGAAGACGACGACACACGAGCCAATGCTGAAGATGATAGTTTTCTGTGTACAGGCGATTTCGCCTAGCCATATAAAGCTTCGCTTTAGAAACTCCCGACGACAGACATACTGTATTTTATATGGTATTCCTTTAGAGCTGCCAAACAGGGAAGTTCGCAATGGTCGCAAGAATTCCAACGGTATGAAAAAAGATGTGTATGCTCATTCTGAGACTGATCCTCACCTGACAGACAGACAGACACACCGACAACGGACTTCATTGAAGGTCCTCAGAAGCTCCGTTGCCCCCTCTAAGGGAGAACCTGAATGAAAAAAAATCTATGCAGCCAGGTTAAGTGTTAAATTTCCATCGTTTGGTCAAATGTGTGGAAGGTAACGCTAGTTAACGCGCTGTGGAAAGTTGCACCTCAGAGATCACTAGGCCCAGTTTGTGTTTTGCACAAGGCAATGCACTGTCGCGAGTGTGACCTAAAATTGTTTCGTTAGTTATATCGATTGACACGCTGATTATGTGCACCTTGTATACAAAACGATAGACCATGTGTTAGTGAGCTCTGAATAGATAACAATATTGCATTACGCGTATCTCTGATACTCCTATGATGCACCGGTTTCCTCCTATGATGCGCCGATTGATTGGGTATCTTGGTTGCAGCTAGGTTATCTCTCTCTTTGTTTCTTTCTCTCTCTCTCTGTATTTCTTTCTCTGTTTATTTTTCTCGCTATCTCTCCTTCTTTGTCCTTCTTTATCTTTCTTTCTCTCTCCCTCATCCTTTCTGTTTCTCTCTCTCTCGCTCTCATTTTCTCTTTCTCTCTCCCAAAGGAAGTTGTGTTGCAATCGTCAGTACAGTAAAAATCATCATCATCATCACCATCATCAGCCTATATTCAATTCCACTGCAGGACGAAGGCCTCTCGCTGTGATGTCCAATCAGCCCTGTCTTGCGCTAGCTGATTCCAACTTGCGCATGCAGATTTGCTAACTAATAAAACAATATGGTTCCCATAAATGCGCGTTCTGCAAGCGTGGGTGTATGGCGCAGTGGTTATGACGCTCGCGTTCGAGCCATGGGTACCCGCGTTCGAATCCTGCCTTGCCAAGAACGTTCATTTTGTTTTATTAATTTATTTCTCTCGGGCGGCGAGCGCAGACGTGTCAGGATGACGTCACGACCCATGCGCATTAGAGCGCAGCTGGCGGGAGCTCAGCGGAGCCGTGTCTGTGTGGCGTCGCCTGGTTTCCATGCTACGGCACGGCAGTTTCGTGTCACACGCACAGGAAACGGCTGGCTTAAACTGCGGAAGAAGAAGACGACGCTCGAGCGAATGCTGATGATGATAATTTCGTGGCGCACGCGCAAATTACGGCGGGCTTGAACTGCGGAAGAAGACGACCACGCTCGAGCCAATGCTGTAGATAATTTCATGGCACACGCACAAATTGCGGCTGGCTTAACATCTTCGCTGTTAAAAAATCACCAGCCCTTTGCCTGGCGAGAAAATGGGGATAAGCGAAGCTTGTCGTGTGTGTATCTGTTCTTCGTCAAGGTAACGTAAAGTTCACGACATGTCACGGTAATAAAACATAAACGTTTATTTAAATGTAGATATCAAAGGAAGGAAACGTTGCACGAAAGAGTATCGAAAAGTAGTAGGAAAGGGAAGGGAAAGTAGTAGGTGAAGTACACACACGACAAGCTTCGCTTACCCCGATTTTCTCGACAGGGGAAGGGCAGGTGACTTTCTTTCTCTTCCTATTTCTTTCTATATTTATTTCTCTCTCTCTCTCTTTATACCCTTGTTTCTTTCTCTCTCTTTCATTCTTTCTTTCTCTCTTTCTTTTTTTCTATCTCTCCCTCTCTTTCTTTCTGTGCCCTGGTATGTGCCCTTGAGCTTGGACCCTTTCTGCACTATCACCAGGATCGGCCCAATTTTCAGAGTGACACCACCACCGCCGAAACTTGTGAGCCTATAAAGCTTCGCTAAAAAATGAGGGGCAGCTTCACACTAGCGGTGCGACGACTGGGCAAACAGCGAAGCTGGCAACCCTACCTCCCTCTATCTCGGTTCGGCCAAGTTTTTGCGAGGTTAGGCTTCCAGACTCGGTCACGTTTTGCGCAAGATCACCCCGAAATCACCGACAACCGAAGGAGCAATGAACACTGGCTCATTGAAGTAGCTGGACGCTTCTGGATGCTCAAACGCTTTTGCTCGGTTTCGTGGGCTCGGAACTCCGAATCTTCTTCGAATCGCCGATGCTTCGCCGCAGCTTTGGCGATGCGATACTCGGGATCGTACCCAAGTAGTCTCACTCGCTCACGAGTAGCGGCGCGGTGGCTTTCGCATCGCGGTTGCTCTTCTTCGGGAGTGACGCTCTTCTTCGGCCGCCACATCTTGAAATGATGGGGTTTTACATGCCCAAACCACGATCTGATTATGAGGCACGCCATAGTGGGGGACTCCGGAAATTTTCGACCACCTGGGGTTCACCTAAATGTAAGTGCACGGGCATTTTCGCATTTCGCTCCCATTGAAATGCAACCGCCGTGGCCGGGATTTGATCCCGCGATCTGATCTTTGATACTCCTTTGATGCACCGGTTTCCTTGCGGTATTTATACAACTTTCAGGTTTCTATTGCCTATTTTTATTGGCAACTGATATAACCGCAATCTTTCGTCACGTTCCTTTAATTTCATTGAAAGCGTGACATGCGTTAGTAATTTTGTCAATAAATTTTTAGTTGAGAGTCAGTGGTTTTTCTGCTACCAATTACGATTGAAGCCTGCGCTGCGAAAGATCTCGACAACGACAGACGGTCACCGGTATTGTCTAATAGTTTGGACGCCAGAGACACCCGCACTCATAAATCGTGTGACTGTGTAAATTCCGATGAAATATTTGAAATATTCATGCGGAATTTCATACTGCAGCAGCCATCCCAGGCATATCTTTGGCAGAGCACATTCAAATAATGACCATGTATGGCAGAGGCAAGTCGTAGTCTCAAATCGCAACCGTTATAGAGCACATGTACTCCTCAGATGGCAGGATTGTTAATGCGCATTGGAGGGGGGGGGGGGGCACGACTGAAGTATAATGACGTTTTCTCGGACGCGTCTACATTCACGACTCTATGGGAGCAGTAGCAGCGGATCTGTAGGATTGTAACAGAATTTGTGATCGCTGGCCTGACATTTTCTCGCACTTAAACCCGAGAATGAGACGCCAAAGAAGTCAGTAATCTTTAAGCTACCATATCGTCACTACCTATGTGTTGCTACGTGTAGTCACTCTACGTATGGATTGATTTCCATGCTGAATTTACCTTGCCACCAATACAGCGGGAGGGATTTGAGCAGACGCAGTAAACTTTGTATCGTATAGCATTGTCTGCATCTCCGTTGTAAAACATATCATTCGGCAGGGCTTCATTGAGCGGCTGCTCGAGCACCTTATCGATGCAGCACTATCGACCGCCGAAACATACTGATGGTGATTTATATCCTCCGTTGTTCGAATGCTCTATCATACGGAGCCAACGCTCTCACTGTGCATCACTGTATTCGGAATTCATGTTTGCATATCATGCCCAAATAAGAACGTATCACTGACAAACATTCCTTCAGTTTCACAAAATAGAAAGAGGAAATCTTCAGCGAGTGGCCAGCAGCGGACGCTGCTCTTTCAGCGTCTGGGGAGCCATATCAAAGGAGCCGTATGTTGAACTTGTTTTACTTTCGGTCAGGTAATTTTACATATAAAATTTTTTCCATCATTCTAAACTCTACATCACCTGCGAAAAAATTCCTAAATATTAAATTGGAACTATTTTCGTATCTTTTCGATGCTTTAGGGATTCTGCAAATGCCCAAGTACTCAGTAAACCTTACTCTTGCCATGGAAAACGTTTGACATTTGCTGCTTTTCAGTGATTTTAAGTTTAACCAGTTTTGTTTCTTCAGATGTTAAGAGCATTGGTACACGTAAATTTACTGCTCCGCTCTTTTTAACCTTCTGTCCAGGAAAAAAACTGTCTTGTTTGTACATTCCTGCATCGTACTCAGAATAACGGCTGTAGTACCGAAACACATGCTGTCGAACGCCCCCCCCCCCCCCCCCCCCCCAAAAAAAAAAAAAAAAACAGTGCTCGTTTTTGCTCACCCTACAGACCAAACTCCAGTTACAATAAACACCACCATAAGAAGACAACCACAAAAATCGTTGGCAGTGACTTAAAAGACACACCTAATACAGAACAAGGAATCCAAGGAGACCAACGAAATAAGCAAGCAGACGCAACATGAAGCACTTGTGTGCTTATTGATCCAAAGGCAGGGAAGTTTCACGCGATCAACTCTCGCACAGAGGACAATGGGGGTTGTTTGAAGCGCTAAATGCAATTAAAAGTGTGTAAATACAAACTGTACAGTTATGATTAAAATATCATTCTTGCTCTAAACTGTGCAACAAAGGAAGCAACTGGACTCTTTGTGTATTTGCGCATATTCATTATCCTCAACATCGAAAATTGGTCCTGTAGATGCACGTTTTGTAAGCGCCATTTGCTGATTGGAAACTTGGTGCTGCACTGCCCCATAGTATGTTGCAGCGAGGGTATGGGTGAGGGGGGGGGAGGGCTTGCGTCGGCGATGATTGAGCTGACAGTGCAAGTACTACGCGGCATTAATTACGTCATTACCGACAACAAAACTCGACACTACTAGGAGCAATCGGATTTCAGGCACCTTACAAAACAAGAACTGTTAGGCACTGCCCAAATTATTGCATCCGGTCAGTATTAAGACGTAAAACTAGACCGCAAGAGGGCTGTTTTGAGAAGAGTTCCTTTCCCGTTCCGGTGGCATCATGTCACAAGACTAGTCTGCAAGGACACTCAAGGTAAGCAATTGTTATTTACGGAAGCCTCAATAGGCACAATGAAGTCAGGAGATTGTAAATGTTCGCAGTTGTGGCGACAGTGAAGATAGTATTACGTTCTACTGAAAAAATAGATTATGTGGTTTGACTGGCGGGAGTCCGCAATAATTGGCACCATATGGGGTTCTTTAAAACGAAGCCAATGCTCTGTACGCGGTTCTTCTGCAATTCTCCCCCGTCAAATTGCAGCCTTCGCGGTGGAGATTCGAATCCGAGACTTCGTGCTTAGCTAGCTGCGCCAAGGCCACTTAAAAACTACGGCGGCTTATGCCCTGTTTTCTTGAGTATTTGCGTAGCGTAAAGCGTTAGAAATGTTTACTTTCTTTTTTATACACGTTTTACCTACAAGCGCGAAATTCATGGTTACTTCAGGCACAGAAAGCCATGTGAAAGTATGACTGTGTTTTACTGGCTGCTTGGCAGTCTGCGATATATTATCGCACAAAACTTGTCAGGCGAAATCGTACCACACTTTATACGCGTGAGCTAAAATAAGAACACTAAAGGCGATGCTTTAGCCGGGGCCACATTAAATTTCCCTAGTGAACCCGCCGTGGTTGCTCAGTGGCTATGGTATTGGGCTGCTGAGCACGAGGTCGCGGGATCGAATCCCGGCCACGGCGGCCGCATTTCGATGGGGGCGAAATGCAAAAACTCCCGTGTGCTTAGACGTAGGTGCACGTTAAAGAACCACAGGTGGTCTAAATTTCCGGAGTCCCACTACGGCGTGCCTCATAATCAGCTGATGGTTTTGGCACGGAAAACCCCATAATTTTTATTATTTCCCTAGCAAATTACACGTATAGGGTTTATCAACTGGGGCGGGTCGAAGTTGGCGACCTGTGGCGGCCATGTTGTTTCGGTGGCGTCTGTCTAATTTGGTGTTTAGTATTCAGTCACTGAAGGCAAATCACCTCGGCAAGTTACACAATTGAGCAGCACGTTCACATGATAAATATTTATCATCAAAATGATTGTTCGTTAGTGAAAACAGTTGCGCGTGTTCGCGCATTTTATGGCAGACGCGGTGGCCCTTCAAAGTCAACTCTCCAACGCTTGGTGGCCAAATTCGAGAAGAGGGGTTCGGTAAATAATCAGCCAAAGCCGGTACGTCAAAGGAACGTCAGATCGGCCGATATCATCGCCGCGGTCCGTGTAAGTGTGCAGGAGAACCCGAGGCAATCAATTCCTCGCCATGCGCAAGAACTCGGCCTTTCGCAGACTTCAACTTGGCGAATTTTGTGACGGGACATGGGCCTACACCCTTACAAAATAGAACTGACCGAGAAGCTCAAAGTTAACGACGATAGACAACGCCGTTTGTTCGCTGACTGGGCTTCGGAGCGTTTGGAAGATGACGCCAATATTGGCCAAAAAATCATGTTTAAAAAATCATTTTTGGAAGAACGGCTACGTTAATAAGCACAATTGCCGTGTATGGTATGACGCCAACCCACACGAGATTCACAAGGTGTCAATGCATCACCAAAAAGTTACTGTTTGTTCCGTATTTTCGGCCGGCGGCGTCATTGGTCCGTAGTTTTTTTTTTTGAAAAACGACGTTAGCGAGGGCATCACCATCACAGCGAGCGCTACAGAACGATTATAACCGATTTCTCTTGGCCCAAATTGACAATATGGACATAGACGACATGTGTTTCCAGCAGGACGGCGCTGCGACCCCCACAGTGGAGGCCACAATGGATATTCTGCATGAACAATTTGAGGGTACGGTTATCTCTCGCAGAGGTGAAGTGAATTGGCCAACAAAATCGTGCGATTTGGCGCCGCTAGACTTCTTTTTCTGGGGTTTCCTGAAGTCGCAGTTCTATGCCAACAAGCCGCAGCCGACCGATGCCCTTAAAGCCAACATAACCCAGGCCGTCGCTCAAATTCAGCCGAATCTATGGGACAGTGGTATTGAAAGTTGGACCACTTGGATCCGTGCAACAGTGAGAAGCCGCGGCGGATACTTCAACGATGCTATATTTCATACATAATGGCATACATGGGCCTTTCAAATAGAGGAATTTCGTTAATACCTCACACACAGCTTGTATTATTCCATTTCAACAACGACGCGCCTTTATTGAAAAACCCTTTAGAAAAGCGAAAAATACTCTTGCTGCGGAACTGCTGCGGCAATTTGACTAATATTTGTTGGAATTGAGAGATAAATGAAATATCTAAGGGCTCAATGATTGCCATTTCCTTTCATTGCCTGTAAGCTTTATGCTGGGAAAATAAATATTGATACATATTTTTTAGGTAACACAAAAGGCGTTCATATTCGCAGCTATTGACCATAAACAGATATCGTAGCACTGTACACTGCAACCGTTCGAGCATCCAAAGCGGACACATTTCATGTGTGAATTTAGAGTTTACGTGAAATTGCTGCAGAATTTGCAAGGGGAGTATGAAGAGTCGTGCTCAGATATTAGTGGCAGATATCTAAGCCGTGTGTATTACAATTTCGTGCACTTTATGTGTAGTCTAGATGAAGTTTAGAGAATTCTAAACTTAATACATTATTTTTTCAACTTCAAAATATGCATTCTTTTTCTAAAAGAAGGTAAAAGCTGGCACCAAGCCGTGCAAAGCTCAACACAAAGCGAAGCTGGCCGAATGATTGTGTATCTTGGTTGTAGCTAAGTTATCTCTGTCTTGTTTCTTTATTTCTATTTCTTTCTCTGTTTATTTTTCTCGCTATCTCTCCTTCTTTGTCCTTCTCTCCTTCTTTATCTTTATTTCTCTCTCCCTCATTCTGCCCTCTCTCTCTCGCTCTCATTTTCTCTTTCTGTCTCCCAAAGGAATTTGTGTTGCAATCGTCTGTACAATAAAACAATCATCATCATCATCTGCCTATATTTATGTCCACTGCAGGACGAAGGCCTCTCGCTGTGATCTCCAATCAGCCCTGTCTTGCGCTAGCTGATTCCAACTTGCGCATGCAGATTTCCTAACTAATAAAACAATATGGTTCCCATAAGTGCACGTTCTGCAAGCGTGGGTGTATAGCGCAGTGGTTATGACGCTCGAATTCGAACCATGGGTACCCGCGTTCGAATCCTGCCTTGCCAAGAACGTTCATTTTGTTTTATTAATTTATTTCTCTCGGGCGGCGAGCGCAGACGTGCCAGGATGACGTCACGACCCATGCGCAGTAGCGCGCAGCTGCCGGGAGCTCGGCGGAGCCGTGTCTGTGTGGCGTCGCCTGGTTTCCATGCTACGGCACGGCAGTTTCGTGTCACACGCACAGGAAACGGCTGGCTTAAACTGCTGAAAGAAGAATACGACGCTCGAGCCAATGATGATGATAATTTCATGGCACACACACAAATACGCACATGGCACACACACAAACACGCAGCGAAGCCTTAACAGCTTCGCTGTTAAAAAATCACCTGCCCTTCCCCTGGCGAAAGAATGGGGATAAGCGAAGCTTGTCGTGTGTGTATCTGCTCTTCCTCAAGGTAACGTAAAGTTCACGACAGGTCACCGTAATAAAACAAATCTTTATTTAAATGTAGATATCAAAGGAAGAAAACGTTGCACGAAAGAGTATCGAAAAGTAGTAGGACATAGACGGGAAAGTAGTAGGTCAAGTACACACACGACAAGCTTCGCTTACCCCGATTTTCTCGACAGAGGAAGGGCAGGTGATTTTCTTTCTCTCTTTCTTTCTCTTCCTCTTTCTTTCTATATTTCTTTCTCTCTCTCTCTTTATCCCCTTGTTTCTTTCTCTCTTTCATTCTTTCTTTCTCTCTTTCTTTTTTTCTATCTCTCCCTCTCTTTCTTTCTGTTCCCTGGTATGTGCCCTTGAGCTTGGACCCTTTCTGCACTATCACCAGGATCGGCCCAATTTTCAGAGTGACACCACCCCCACCACCGCCGAAACTTGTGAGCCTATAAAGCTTCGCTCAAAAATGAGGGGCAGCTTCACACTAGTGGTGCGACGACTGGGCCAACAGCGAAGCTGGCAACCCTACCTCACTTTATCTCGGTTCGGCCAAGTTTTTGTGAGGTTAGTCTTCGAGACTCGGCCACGTTTTGCGCAAGATCACTCCGAAATCATCGACAACCCAAGGAGCAACGAACACTCGCTCATTGAAGTAGCTGGACGCTTCTGGACGCTCAAACGCTTTTGCTCGGTTTCGTGGGCTCGTAACTCCGAATCTTCTTCGAATCACCGCTGTTTCGCCGCAGCTTCGGCGACGCGATACTCGGGATCGTACCCCAGTAATCTCACTCGCTCACGAGTAGCGGCGCGGTGGCTTTCGCATCGCGCTTCCTCTTCTTCGGGAGTTACGCTCTTCTTCGGCCGCCACATCTTAAAATTATGGGGTTTTACGTGCCCAAACCACGATCTGATTATGAGGCACGCCATAGTGGGGGACTCCGGAAATTTTCGACCACCTGGGGTTCACCTAAATGTAAGTGCACGGGCATTTTCGCATTTCGCCCCCATTGAAATGCAACCGCCGTGGCCGGGATTTGATCCCGCGACCTCGTGCTTCCTCATTTAAGCCCAAGCTGCCCTCATTTTAAGCCCAACACCATAGCCACTAAGCAACCACGGCGTCTTTGCGTCGATGTGCTCGGCGCGGAGACGGCGGGGCTTTTCATTTCATTTCATTTTATTTAGTTACTCTCAGGGCCGTTCGGCGTTACAGAGAGGAGTTGGTATACAAAAATACGAGAATACAAGAATACAACTACATGGGTATACAAGAATACATTTGTAGTATGCAGATTAATGAAGATGATCTTATACACTAGACTTTAAGTCTTCGGATACTGCGATGGACACGACGGAGGCAGGAAGGTGGTTCCAGTACGCGCTAGTGTTAGGAACAAACGAATCGATATAGAGATTAGTCCTGCAGCTTGGCACGCCAACTTTGAACCGGTGGTCCATGCGGGATGAAAAGTAAGTGGGAGCAATAAAAAGTGATTGCTTTAAAGATTTATTGGTGAAATATATTGCGATAGCAATTATATGGACACTCAAAAGCAGATTTCTGCCGTCGGCGTCGCCGTCGCCGTAGCCGTCGCCGTCGCCGTTGCCGTGAGGTTCCGTATGACGTCATTTGGAGAAGAAATCGTCGCCGCGCGCCGAACGCTGTATGTGCGAGTGAAAGGGCGCGAGGGGCGCGTCTTTCACGGGGAGTGAACGCACGGCGGAGAACAAACGCGCGTTCTGCGCCGTGCTCGCTTAAGGGCTGCAGAAGTAGGCGTCTCTTTTCTCCTTTACAATCACCATATATGTAGAGCAAACGCACCGTCTTCCGACGCGCGAGAAGCCGTGGGGGAGGGGGAGGGAAGGGAGGCGACGTTTAGCTGCGGCACCAAGTGCCTATTTATATAACAGGCTCCGGCAACAGTCACCAACGCCGCAATAAAGTTATTTCACTCACTCACTCACCAACGCCGCACTCATTTTGAGCGAACGCGGGCAAAACGCCGATGGCGTCGACAACAGTTCTGCGTGTTGCCGATGCTGCTGCATGTCCAAGTTTATACAGCTGATAAAGCTAATATCATTACTCCGTATAGCTCTCTACAAGTTTGCTATCGCAATTGATGCTTCGCCTTTCAGGTGAAACAGCGACCACTTTTTTGTGAAAAAGACATAAACGAGAAATACGACGACGTAAGGAAAGGTCAGGAAGATCTAATGTTTTCTTCATTAGCGTTACGCTGGCTGAACGAGAATAATTAGAAAGTATAAAGCGAACAGAACGATTTTGGATGGATTCGATGACTTGTGATTTGGTGATTTGGTGTGGGGATCCCAAACGGAAGAGGCATACTCTAGTTTCGGGCGCACAAGAGTATTATATAGAAGTAGTTTTAGGGACACAGGAGCCATGGAAAATTTACGGCGAAGGAAAGCAAGTGTGCGGTTAGCATTATTAGTGATATGTACAACATGTGTTTCCCATGATAGGTTGGCAGTAATGTATACGCCTAGATACTCATAATTAGAGACCCAAGTTAAAGAAAAGTTATTAAGGAAGTAGGTGCATGAAGGCTGGTTAGTCGTCCGCATTATTCTCATTGCTTTGCACTTACCAATATTTAGTTTCATAGACCAGGTGTGACACCAAGTGGAGATACTATCCAGATGAGATTGAAGAGTGGCTGCGTCAGAAGGTTTAGATATTTGTCTATATAATACGCAGCCATCAGCGTAGAATCTAATTTGTGAGTGAATGGAATCAGGAAGGTCGTTATTATATATTAGAAAAAGCAGAGGTCATAGTGCGGAGCCTTGGGGAACTCCGGATGTTACAGGGCATGCAGGTGAGTCACAGTCAATAATTGAAACGTACTGGGTACGACCCTGCAAAAAGCACTCGGTCCACTTCATCAGATTAGGATCAAGATTTAGTTTGCCAAGTTTGAAAAGTAGCAGTTGATGTGACAGAGTATCAAATGCCCTCACAAAATCTAAAAAAATGCAATCCACAAATGATGAACAATCCGAAATAGAAAACAAATCATTGGTAAACGCTACCATTGAATTTTGCAGGAGTGGTGTTTGCGAAAACCATGCTGATTAGGTGTGAAGAAACAGTTAGACTCGAGATGCAACATTAGGTTAGAATATATTATATGCTCAAGCAGTTTGCATGGAATTGATGTTAATGAGATAGGCCTGTAGTTGTGGGGGCTATGAACATCACCAGATTTATGCACCGGAACCACCTTTCCCACCTTCCAGTCGTCCGGCAACGTAGCGCTCTGCAATCACAGCGAAAAGACATACGACAGTATAATGGATGAATAAGTCTGAGTGTTTTTCAAAAACTTGTAGTTATTACCTAGCGGTACCAGCTGACGATGAAAGTTTCGCAGCTTGAATGAGTTTAGAAATGCCTACCCAGTCGATAAGGATAGGGTCCATTTGAAAGAAGTTAGGTGCAGAAATAATAGGAACGGTTATTAGTGCAACGTGTGAAAAAGATGATGAAAATGTGTCATTGAGCAAGATACAGCACTGTTTATTTGAGACAACGAATTCTCGATCGTTCTTCAAGCGAACTTCATCAGATTCGCGCATGCCGATAACATTCAAAAATTTGCGATGATTTGAAGTAAGGAAAGAAGGAAGGGTTGAATGAAAATAATAGTGTTTAGCACCGATGAGAGCACGTTTATATTCCGCGGCGGTAGATTGATAAGCCAACATTGCTCCTGTCAGTCATAAGTTTCTTGCAGCGCCGGAACATGCGCTTTTTTTGTTTAGTAGGCGTTTTAACGATAGGTTGAGCCACGGCGAACGTCTCTTCATAGATATTCCAAGTAAATACATCTGGTAGCGAAGCTTCCATAGAAGCCCATACGTTCAAAACATGGTTGCTTACCGGCGGTTCATGGGGTTTAGCGTCATCTGTGTGAGGAGGGAACACTTCCGGCGGAAGAAAAAATAATTTGACGTCATATCCGTCAAAACCAGAAGTGACGTCATTTTGTTCTCATAGGCGCGAAATTTGTTTTCGGAGGCCTGCCATTGAGCTGTATATTGAAATGCCCCGCCATTCAACTTCATGGGCGTTCCGAGTTTTCAGCGCGAAAAGCGATGCCGGAAAAGATCAGCCGTACGGGTGTCAAAATCGCATCACTGCACAGAACATACTTTCTTTGGAGGCCGACGAACGGTTTTGGCGTAGATTGCGTAGACTGCTCGTCCTTTCGTCGGACGCCAAGCCCGTCGGCCAGCGCTGTCGCACGTAAACAACTAAAGTAAACAAGTATCTGACGGCCGCAAACTCACTACTTTTGACTGCAGAGGTTAAGAAACAATAAAACTACCCGCGTCACCTAATTCAGACAAACGTCGACATGCAAAACAACACAACATGTGAGTGGGGCGTATTGTAACAGGTGAACTTTACGAGCGCGCCTTTCCACGCACTCCAGGAGCTGCATTGCATTGCAACTGATAGTGGCGTCAACGCCCGCCGCTATCGATGGGCGCTCTGACGGTGGGCGCTGAAACAAGGTATTTATTGATAATGATCAAGTAAAACAGACTGGTATCTTCTATTCTCGCCATGCGTATATAAAATCGATTAGGAATTTTATTTTAGTTGAATGAATTCAACTGCGTCTCGCTTTAAATTAAAAACGGTTTTTTCCCAGTGTTTATTTCCTCCAAACATAGTCGCGCTTCAATCGCTGCTCCCATAACCACCCTTGCTGATCTCGGTGTCAATTGGTTCTGAACCGCTTTTCGCCCGAAGCTTCGCGACCTATGTGGATCGACCTTGGATATTCTTCGCAGCGGAATATATTTATCGACGAGCACTTTGACTTGCGTTTGAAATAACCGCCAGTTCTCTTGCACTATGCGCTCCCCGAACTGCGGAAAGAACTCGTCAACAAACTTTTCCAAAGCAGTAATAATAGCTTGAAAGTATGCTCTCCTGTAATCGCGGATTATTTTAGAATGTTTCGTTCTGCGGCGCGAGAGCGCTGGCGTAGTAAAGTGGATTGTAAGGTGGTCACTTAAACCTAGCAGTAGGATTAGGGAAGAGACTGAATCGGGATAGTTGGTGAGCACAAGGTCCAGTACGTTTGCACATGAAGGGGTAACGCGAGCTGGTTCTTGTACGAGCTGGAAAAGATTAAATGTAGAACAGAGGTCAATGAAAGCTATACACTCGGATGAGTTAGTAGTTGCAATGGGGTTGGAATCGTTCCACTGAATACCTGGAAAATTGAAGTCACCCATAAGAAAAATTGGCGCTTTCGGGTTCCGAGACACTACTTTGTTCAGACAATCGTAGAGTTCATCGCAGAACGTGGGGGAGGAAAGTGGAGGCCGATAACATGCACAGACAATGACATCGTGGTGGTTTAAGGGTAACGCATGTACAGAGAAACTAAAGTTCTGATGGGATAGGGACAACATAAGAATTTATGCCTTCAGAAACGGCAATCAAAAACACCGTCCCCTCATCGATCACTTCGGTCATGCCTGTACACTGTACATTTCTTTTCACAAGAGATCACAATTCTTAACTTTACTTGACAACCAAGTCTCGGTTAAAACAACAATATCGGCTACGCACGTGTCCATTAAACATGATAAGGTATCACGCTTCTTTAATGTACTTCTGATGTTCGCAAGAAGGAATGAATAGTCGCCGATGTGGTTCGCCTGAACGGCCGCTGATTCCTAAGTCGAAGTACTATGAGGGTGTGGCACAGTGGAAGTTGTAGCATCATCGGAGGCATGTGCCCGAGGAAAACCAGCTACGCGTTGCGGATCTGAGGAAGATACGTCGTTACCAGATGCAAATGCGCTAGGGAAATCGATTTCACAGACGTTATCAGTTTCTTTGCAGAAGACGTAGCATTTTTTATTTATTTATAATCGATTATATCTTAGGTTGTAGGGTTGTGTGGTAGCCTTGGCGAACTCTATCAGCTTTTTACATATCTGCCTCGTTGCTTTACAAAAGCCCTCCTGTAGAGCGACTCCCGTATTTTTCAGTTTAGACCTCTGTGCTAGAACAATCTCTCTTGTTTTAAACGAACCAAACTTCACAACTATATGACGATTTCTGCCGGTAACAAAAGAGCCAAGTCTATGCGCTCGTGAAATTGCATCTGCAGGAAGTTCTAACGATACATGATCTACAAGAACAGCTCGTACGGCTTCTTCAGTGCGAGCCCAGCTTTCTGAAAAGTTGTCTTTCAGTCCATACATAATTGAGTTTTCACGGCGCGAACGATCCTCAAAGTCGTCAAGCCGTGCCTGCAGTGCTGCATTTTCACTTCGCACTATATTAGCAGCAACGCGGTGAACTTCGGTCGCATCCACATTGTGAGTGCTTTCGAGAGCGCTTACTTTCCCTTCGACAGTTCTTAATCTCGTGGTGATGTCAGACACTCGTTCTTCCGATAGTTTTTGACTAGCTTTCCCCTCGTCATGTGAAAACATCACTTCAGCGCGACGTGCTTCCAACGTACTCGCGAGAGCATTTATGGCAGCCAGGACTTTCAGCATTGCCTTTGTCAACTTCATCGGAAGCAGGGTTATGCTCCACATCACCGGACAACAGCAACATTTTCAATCCTTGAAAGCAATCCACAACCAAAAGTACCAAAACATGTGGGCGCGGGACGAGCAGCAAGCAGCGATTACTTGAGCGCTTTAGAATGCAAGGAATATGAAGTACCAACCTGGTTAAAGAAGAAACATGTCTTTAGCCGCGTCTGCATTCTTGCTACCCACCAACGCCCACTGAAAGGCGCGAACGATGCACGGTCGCCTAAATACAGCACGTCGGGTGATGTCCTCGGTGATGTGGTTGACCAGGGCAGAGGGAACACCGGTGCTGTTTCTAGGTGGAACTTGGAAACAAGAACTGGATACTCATCCGCCGCCGTCAGCAGCACGGTGCGGGCGATAGCATTTATCTGGTGCACCACGATAGCAGGTTGATCCGCTGCGTCGCCGCGGTGGCGACGCGGAGCTATATATCCCGTGAGTCGACGATGCATTATCGATGCATTATCAAGAGCAGACACGTTGCCGCGGCGTGGGCATTCATTGTGCCAATGAAATTTTCGGGGCAAACCAGCAACTGTGCAGTATCTACATTCATTTCGTAGAACACACGGGCTAGACATCAACGTTGAGTGCTGCGGTCTGCTGAAGAGAAGTGGATCTCATGGCATTGTACTGAGAGTTCGAGTAAAGGAAAGTCGTCTCACCCGTTTCATGGAAGTCTCGACCTTTTGGGCAGCGGCGAGCCACTGTGATGGTGAGGTGAAATACTGTGCGGCTAGCGCTAGTTCCACGCCAGGAGGAACCCCGTCAGTCAACCCAGGGATGATGTGGCACTCTTTAAGATCGACCAAGGCACCCAGTCGTCTTTTTTCACCTGAGTGCTCCATGATGGTCTGTCCTCCTTTCAGCCGGTAGTGAATGAAAAGCCGGAAGGCATCTCCATTGGTCGTCGCAAAGTTGTCCTGCATGCCCCAATTGATGTCTTCCCTGATTTGCTGTGGCCGAATATCTTTCAGATACCACTTGAACGCTTCCCCTTCGATGTACCCATTGAAGGGATTGACCCGATCGCGCTGCGTACACGAGGCTTCAGCCACTTTCATCGAAAAAAGACAGAGCCACTTGTCGATGGGGACGCCTTCTGGCGTTCCTTTGTATTTCGGTATGTTGAGTGCAGGCTTCGGGGTAGCCGTTGCAGGTTGATGAGATTGATCCTGTCGACTTGTATAACCGCAAAAGGGCAGCGGCCGTGGCCGTCGTGCCGTGGCTGCGACGCCGTACTTTTATGCTATTTTAAAGTACGCGCACTTCGTCGTCCACTTCTCCAGCCAACGCGTTTTTCAATCATGATATATATATATATATATATATATATATATATATATATATATATTGTGTAATGACGAAGTTAGCACAAGCGTCGCTGTGGTCGCATGGCTGCTGAAGTGAGGAAGAGAAAGACGAACGGATCGGTGTCGCTGGTTTTGCCTCGCGCTGGCGTTTGGCTGGAACTGCTCGGGTGCTCTTTGAGCTGGACCTAACGCCAATAAACCCCATATCATTTGGTGGTAGTGCTGGGTATACTAACTATCCTACCAACTCGCCCTGGAACTCCGCAGCCGCACTTTGCCCTCCGCTACCCCCATGACCATGCCAGACGACGCCGGTGAGCGACCCACTTCGTCAACTGTGCAAGTCACCTGTGGTGCCGTTCGTGAACGAGACCCGGCTGTGTTCAGTGGCACCGCTGATACCGACGTCGACGACTGGCTTTCGTCGTACGAACGGGTGAGCAACCACAACAAATGGGACGATCGGACAAAGCTCACCAAGGTTATTTTTTATCTTGCGGGTGTCGCCCACCTCTGGTTCCGCAACCATGAAGCAAGCATTGCGACATGGAATGACTTTAAGACTGCATTCGCGGAAGTATTTGGCCGTCCTGCGGTGCGAAAGCTTCGCGCTGAACAGCGCCTTCGCCACCGAGCGCAACAGCCGGGCGAGACTTTCACTAGTTACATCGAGGACGTCATAGATCTCTGCAACCGCGTGAGCCGAACGATGACTGACGAAGGTAAGATTAAAGAAATCCTCAAGGGCATTGAAGACGATGCTTTTCAGATGCTCATGGCCAAGAATCCTACCACCGTTGCAGCCGTAGTCACATATTGCCAAAGCTTCGATGAATTACGCCGGCAACGAGCGCTCGCCCGCCAAACTGTTCCTCAAGTGGCCTCCCTTTCCAGTTTGGTGACTGCTCACGGACAGGCTGATGACGGGTCTCTCCTGCCTCAGATCAAAGCCTTCATTCGTGAAGAGGTGGCCCGCCAGCTCTCGCTGCTCCCTCTCACCCAGGAGCCTGTCCAACCTTTGTCCTCGGCCGTGCAGCAGGCCATCCGCGAACAGGTTGCAGAGGCCCTTCCACCAGTCCAACAGATTGCTGCACCAGCTCAGATTGCTGCACCTTTGACGTACGCTGAAGTCGTGTCGCGTCCTAGACCAACGACACTCCCCTACTCGGCGCCACCACCGCGCCCGGCGCTTCTCCCTGTCCCTCAAATGCCCCCTCAGTACTTCCGGCCACAAGATTCCTGGCGCACGCGGGACACTCAGCCGATATGCTTCTCGTGCGGTATCTCGGGACATGTGGCGCGCTTTTGTCGCCGTCGCCTGCCCCGTCAGGACGTCGTCGTTGAGCCACAGGTACCTGCATCCCACCAGCATGCTGATTCGAACCCATCGCCGACCTTCTGGACCGGTCGTCAGAACTTCAGCCCCCGCCGTTCACCATCACCGCGTCGCCGTTCGATATCGCCGATGCGTCGTCGCCCGCCTTCCAACGAGGGAAACTAAATGCTGCAGCTTCGGAGGCAAGAGCTGCACGCTTGTCGAAATGCCCAAGACCTCCGCTATCGCCGCAAAACATTATAGAAATACAGGTTGAAGGAGCCGCTACATTCGCACTCATCGACACGGGCGCTGCGGTTTCCGTCATACGTGAGACTCTTTGCCGTAAGATTAGGAAGGTCACCACATCACTTTCTGGCCTTGTACTTCGTACTGCCACCACGGAGCCCATCGAACCTTCAGCCGCATGCACCGCTAGGATCGTTATTCAGGACGTAGTTTACACAATTGAGTTCCTTGTTCTGCCTTCCTGCTCCCATGATGTCATCCTGGGATGGGACTTTCTGTCGCGCCACCGTGCCGTCATTGACTGTGCCCGTGCCGAAGTTGCTCTGTCTGTCGTTAACACCACTCTGCCTGCCGCCTCTCCCACCCCCTTAAAGATTATTGTCGCCGCCGATACTGATCTGCCACCAAGCACTTCAACACCAGTCGCTTTGTTGTGTCCATCGGCGCCTGACGCCTCGGTACTGTTCACGCCTTCATCTGTTTTTCTTCACCGCAAATCTCTACCACTTCCATTCGCCGTTCTTGACGTAGCCGCTGGTACAACAATTATGCTAGTGGACAACCCGTTACAATACCCGCTGACTCTGCTTCGCGACGAGTGCCTCGGCTGTGTCGAACCTATTGACATGTCGGAGTGTTTGGACGTGCCTGGCTCCTCTTCTGGCCTTTCGCTAGATGCCATGACACCATTTCCGAAAAGCTCCCGATTGGCTACCGAAGTCTTTGATTCATGCGTTGACGCCAACCTTTCCCTCGAGCACCGCGAGCAACTCCTGTCTCTCCTAGATTCTTTCCGTTCTTCGTTCGACTGTACGGAACACGCCTTGGGTCGTACGAACAGTGTTTCCCACCACATCGACACCGGGTCCCACTCTCCCCTCAGACAACGCCCCTATCGCGTTTCAGCGGCGGAGCGTCGTATAATCAGCGACCAAGTGAATGACATGCTCGAGCGTGGCGTCGTTCAACCATCCCAGAGTCCGTGGTCTTCTCCAGTTGTGCTAGTGCGAAAAAAAGATGGTTCTATTCGTTTCTGTGTCGATTACCGCCGCCTAAACAAAGTCACACGGAAGGACGTCTACCCTTTACCCCGCATTGACGATGCACTCGATTGTTTACAGGGCGCTGAGTACTTCTCGTCATTGGACCTACGATCTGGCTACTGTCAGGTTCCCATGGCCGAATGCGATCGCCCGAAGACAGCGTTTGTCACCCCTGATGGGCTATATGAATTTACCGTCATGCCATTCGGGCTCTGTAATGCGCCCGCAACTTTCGAGCGCATGATGGACAACATACTTCGTGGTTTCAAATGGAACATTTGTCTATGCTACCTGGATGACATTGTCGTGTTTTCTTCAGACTTCTCGACGCACCTCTCACGTCTCCACCAAGTTTTGACATGTCTTAAGAACGCTGGTCTTCAGCTGAATATCAAAAAGTGTCGCTTTTCAGCTCGCACCTTGACTATCTTGGGCCACGTTGTGTCCAAAGACGGCGTCTTCCCTGATCCTGCGAAACTTCGAGCTGTCGCCGACTTCCCTAAGCCGACGTCACTGAAGACCCTCCGGAGCTTCATCGGCATTTGTTCTTATTTTCGTCGCTATGTGCGCAATTTCGCGACCGTTATCGCACCTTTGACGCGACTTCTCACCGTTGGCACCGACATGTCTCACTGGTCTCGTGAATGTGATGACGCATTCCAGACGCTACGCCAGCTGCTCACAGCTCCTCCGATTCTCCGGCACTACGATCCCCGGGCGCCTACGGAGGTGCACACTGATGCAAGCGGCGTGGGCCTTGGTGCGGTGCTCGCGCAACGGAAGCCTGGCTATCACGAGTATGTTGTCGCCTACGCGAGCCGAACCCTCACAAAGGCCGAGACCAACTATTCAACCACTGAGAAAGAGTGCCTGGCTATAGTCTGGGCTCTTGCCAAGTTCCGAGCCTACCTTTATGGCCACCCGTTTTATGTCGTCACGGACCACCACGCTCTTTGCTGTTTGTCGACCTTGAAAGATCCCTCGGGCCGCCTCGGTCGGTGGGCCCTCTGACTTCAAGAGTATGATATCCAAGTGGTCTACAGGTCTGGCCGCAAGCATTCTGACGCGGACGCCCTTTCTCGCTCTCCTCTACCCCCGATACAGCGTCTCTCTCGGCACAGTACACCGCCATCTCAGCGCTCAACGTCGAGTCCATGCATTCGGAGCAACGGAAGGATCCGTGGATTGTTGCCCCTCTCAATCTTCTGTCGGATTCCACCGCCAATCAGCCCTCCCGCGCGCTCCGCCGTCAAGCCGCTCATTTTACCGTGCGAGACAACCTGCTCTACCGCCGCAACTATATACCGGGTGGTCGCAAGTGGCTTCTTGTAATACCTCGTCACATGCGCTCTGACATCTGCGCTGCTTTTCATGCCGACCCACAGAGTGCTCACGCAGGCGTGCTGAAAACTTACGCAAGGTTGCGCCAACGCTTCTACTTTCGCGGTATGTACAGCTTTGTCCTAAAGTATATCCGTGCTTGCGAAGCACGCCAACAACGCAAGATTCCTCCGCAACGCTCGACCGGCGCTCTTCAGCCTTTACCTTGCCCTGCGCGGCCTTTCGATAGGGTCGGCATCGACCTTTACGGCCCACTCCCATGCTCTACGTCTGGAAGCCGGTGGATAATCGTTGGTGTTGACCATCTCACCCGGTATGCTGAGACTGCCGCCCTCGCTGCCGCTACAGCACGTGAAGTTGCTTTCTTCATCCTCCGCAATTTCGTGTTTCGACATGGCGCTCCTCGAGAACTCCTCAGTGACAGAGGACGTGTCTTTCTTTCCCAAGTGGTCGAAGCTCTGCTTGCCGAGTGCCACGTCGTCCACCGTACATCAACCGCGTACCATCCGCAAACCAATGAATTAACTGAGCGCTTCAATCGCACTCTTGGCGACATGCTCACTGCATACGTCGCGTCGGACCACTCCAATTGGGACATGATTCTCCCTTTTGTCACCTACGCTTACAATACCGCGACTCAAGCAACCACAGGCTTTTCACCATTCTTTTTATTGTATGCGCGAGAACCCTCGTGCACGCTCGATACAGTATTGCCATACCAACCTGACGCCTCTGAATATCGACCCATATCAGAAGTAGCCAGGTACGCTCAAGAATGCCGCCAACTTGCCCGTACCTTCACGACGGAAGGTCAAGCCCCCCAGCGGAATCGACATGACACCGACCTGAGCCTTACCACTTTCCGTGTCGGCTCCCTCGTCTGGTTGTGGATTCCGCCTCACGTTCCCGGTCTTTCGTCTAAGCTGCTGGCTCAATACCACGGACCCTACCGGATCGTCGCCTGTACATCTGCTGTAAACTATGTGGTCGAACCTCTCACGCTGTCTGACGATCTGCGGCGTCGTGGTCGCGAGACTGTGCACGTTAGCCGGCTTAAACCGTATTACGATCCCTCTATCGTGTCGTCACCGTGAGTCGCCAGGATGGCTAGTCTTCACTCGTGGGGCCATTGTAATGACGAAGTTAGCACAAGCGTCGCTGTGGTCGCATGGCTGCTGAAGTGAGGAAGAGAAAGACGAACGGATCGGTGTCGCTGGTTTTGCCTCGCGCTGGCGTTTGGCTGGAACTGCTCGGGTGCTCTTTGAGCTGGACCTAACGCCAATAAACCCCATATCAATTGTTTCTCTTACAACGCCGCATATCTGTGGTTCTAATGGGACGCAAGATCGTAAACGTACTTCTGGAAGTTGGCGGAGGACGGAAATAACTTCACTTAAAGCCAGCACTCAGGCCCAGTAAGTTGGCGGTGTGCTTTAGGCCCGCTTCACCGCCACCTCGGGTCGGCCCGGTATTGCGCAATCTCGGGGATCGACCCACGCTTCCTTTCCACGCGCCGTGATACGGATGTAAGCCGGCCCGTGTACCCCACCCCCCTAAGAAGGCATGAGAGCTATGCATAGCGGGACTAAAGGAAGACAGCTTCGCTGTAACCCACTGCCTGCCCAAACTCAAGGACATTGGCTTTTCAGCTCATTAGAAAGTATCTGAAAAACGAGCTATGCTAGGTTAAATTCTAGCAAATGCGCAACGTGTACCTTCAGAAGTCAAGTTTACAGATAACCTTGGACAGCGGTGTGCTATCGCAGCCACGCTCCTGATGACCAAATTCCCTCCCTCGTAAATATCTTCGACGAGTTCATCTACTTCAGCACGACAATACTAACGAAAGGTTTCAGAAATTCTCTAATTAAAAATTACATCTGTTGTAGTTTATTTCATCGTTATTGTAGCTATGTGTTACGTGTTGTAACTTTACTGTGTGTTGCTGCACAGACTAGCGTTATCATTTCATATTTTGTATGCATCGTAACAGTCAAATGTAATACTAATACCCATATTTCAGTTTCGCGCATCAAGAAGTGTAGAAGATTGTCATCTTGTTTTTAAATGTAAACAAAACGCACGCGCCTTCTGTTTGACACTTAGCATAGAGAACATTATTGTCGTTTATTTGCTTTAGATTGACTTTTTACGTGCTTGATTGAAGATGCTTACACGATGCCTTGTTTTTTCTTTCTTTTAATATTGCTGTTACTGCCTCACCTTTTGCTCTAATATTGTGTTGTTTTCCTTCTGTCGAACTGTGTATGCAGCAGAAGCCTCTGTTAACCTAATAAAACCTTTAGCTTTCCTTTCGCTTTTGTGTATTTCGAGCTTTTTCTGTTGCCGAAAATCTCCGTAAGATGAAATGAAAAATAAGGCATTATTGGCATGGGGCAGTCATGTCCTACAGCCTTCCAATAATCACTTCCATCAAAAATACCAGAGTAGCAACGCCTAACAATGAAATGAAAAAGAATCTGAAACTCGCCAGTTCATCAAGCTGCTTTAAGGAAACTTCGTTGCTTGAGGCGCTAGTTAATCTGCTTTGACACTTAACAGAGAGGGGTAACTCGGGTAACTGAAGTAACGAAGCTTCATGTATTCTCCGCAGGACATCCCTGTATGCCCGTATATACGGAAAGTTTTTCTAGTGATTGTAGAGGTCAAAACTGTATGAAATTCTTCTTTTGATTCCACAGAGCCTTGAGCACGCATAGATTTCATGTAACATGATGCCAGTCTCCTTGTGATGCATACATTCTTCGTTCGTAGTGTACATTTCTCGCAGTACTTCCCACGGTGAAGCAACGTCGCATGTTTTTCCAAAAACGCTGTACGCAGCTTCCCGTAAATTCCAGTGATTTCAGAGTCGACCTCTCCCTTCACGATTCTTGCTACCAATGTAGACGGCTCGACGCACACAAGTTTGAGGTCGTCGAGCGCATCCTCAAGCGCTGCAATGGTGTCAACTGCAGGCGGCGTTCGTTGCACACTCAGCCTCGACACTGAGCTCGCTTCGGAAATAGTTGGAAAGTGGAAGGATGGCCAGGAGCCACACAGCGTGGGTGACGTGCCAGCGTTGACGGCGAGGAAGCGGTGAGGAAGTGGATAAAAATGAAGCAAACAGAAACAAGAATGAATCGGCGAGGCTGATCGACGACCACGAACGCTGACTTTGTTGCCAATCCATAACACACAGAATGAACCAGGTGCCAGCGAGTGATGCCATCAGCAACCACAGCACGATCTTGGACTCGTAGAGAAGGTCGAGGAAAGAGACCGACACTGGTTAATCTGATTTCAAGTAGAACGTCTCTTGGGCTGTAACGTACACGGCTGGAATTGAGAAAAAGCGAATGTACCATGGAGTTAATGTTAGAAGATCGCCAGAAATGTCAATACTGCCGTCGAAATTACTGGTGTAGATATCTTTTCCGTTTTGGTAGTATGTGAGCCTTAAGGTAACGTTCAATGCGGCAAGTATCTTTCACAGGACTTCCACTTCATATTGCTACACGCGTGTGGTACTTGATTGTTGAGCGTGTGGGCTAGTTGGCCTTGTGCTATATATGAGTCCGACGAATATAGTACTGTTTGTTATATTGCTATCGCCGAAAGACATCGATCGTTTTGTTTGTGTGTTTGGTGCAACACCCCTTGAGTACACCGAGACAAGCGGACTGTTTAGTTCCTGCGAATTTTCAATCCCAGCATATCCAGTAAGATTTACTTCGTTGGTACCACAAGTGAAATTTCTTAGGCGTGTTATGCACACGAAGCGATGCAGCGTGCTTTTGGAGTCGGCACTATCATTTAGGAGTATCCAGTCAACCAAGTATGTCATTACTTGTTTAGGAAAAACCCTGGCAAGGCATGCTTTGACGTTAGGACCCAAATTTCGGGCGATTACATTAGTTTTGATGTTCGCATTCAAATTTATACATATATATTTCTCAAACCCGGCGCTTTGCAAGTTCCATACGCTTACAGGCCATGGCAGGTTGCGCAGAAAAACAATACTCTGTTCTCCCAACTGACTTTTGCAACTAGCGAGTGCTACGCTATCATGGCGTGAGATGAGTAGCAATGGCGGGCAGAATAAGGGGACCTCGCGCTTGTCCCCAAGATGCCAAGTATGGCTTGCCTAACGCATTTACTGCAGATGCCACGAGCGCCAGTAGCATCGTTGAAACTGCAGTCCTCATTAAAAGTCTATCCATAACGAATAAATATATCTATACATAAGTAATGAAATTCAAGACAGATGAATTCATTTGATTATGGCTCTTAGGAACGAGCTGTATACATTGAGAGCAACAACGAACTGCATGCTATATTCGTTCATCACGACAGACAATTGACTTGTGCTATTCTACTGAAGAGCGTTGTTGTTATTTCGCTGCAAAAAGGTGTCGTGTATTTTTAACGCAGCAAACACGGATATTTACGTGAAGCTAAACATTTCGACAGAATTACCTGTCTGGTTGGGAAAATTGATTAAGACTTAGAGATTGACTCCAACCAAGTAAGAAAATTTACTAGCCCGACGTTTCGGAAGCAATTCGGCTCCTTCTTCAGGGGGTATTCTTCGGAGTTGGCGGTGTGCCGCTTTTCAAAGGTCCGTCGTAACAAAGGAGAGGAAGGGGGAGAGAGCGTAAGGTGCGGAGACACTTGGCAGGGCACCTGCTCTAGACAGACAAAATAGGTGGTGGGGGTGTGTGGGGGGGGGGGGGGGGGGGGAGTGCTTCGGCGTCGCTGGTCGGCTGGGTTGACCGATGCTGGGCGCCCTTTAGTCGCGGAAATGCGTTGACGAGAGACAGGGGGGACGAGTTGTTTTGGTGTTGCTGACCTAGAGCGGGGGGTCCCTTCTTCCCTTCGTCGCGTCTGCAAGGCCATGAACATACAAAGAAGGAAGAATGCCCTTCACGCGGTTTATATTACCCGCCGTGTTCTGAATGTGCCAAGACTCGAGTAGTAGCCTTTTTCGCCAGTTGGTCTCTGTATGAAGTATTTGGGTTTCTTGGAAAGAAATCTTGTGGTCGGCGTCTTCGGAATGTTCGGCGACGGCGCTGCGTATTCGGTTGAATGTTCTGACGTCTTTTTCATGTTGTCTGATTCTTTCTTTTAGACTTTTGGTTTCCCCGATGTACGACGCCCGACAGTCGGCACAGCTGATTTTATAGACGACGCCTTGAGCTTTTTCTTTTGGTGGACGGTTTTTTGGTTTAGGAATGAAGATATTCAAAGTGTTCATCGGTTTATGCGCGACATTGAGGCCTTCTTTTTTCAATATTCGGCTGAGAGCTTCGCTGGTACCTTTGACGTATGGGATGGACTCTCGTTTCTGTGGTCGAGGGGAAGTCAATGGTTGGAGGTTTCGTATTTTCTTTTTTATTGTCGGGTTGTTTTTCGAATGAATTCCGTTGTATAGCCGTTCCTTTTGAGTTCGTTGAGAACCGTTCTCCTTTCTTTTTTTTATCTGATTCCAATGTGCAATGAGTTTCGACTCTTTTCAATAAAGAATTTACGACCGATGCCTTGTGGTTTGCCGGATGTTTGGATGCGAAGTGCAGGTAGCGGCCTGTGTGCGTTGGTTTTCGGTAGACTGAGAATTTTAGATTGCCGTTGGTTCGTGTAACTTGTACATCTAGGAATTGTAACGATCCGTTTTGTTCGCGCTCCGACGTGAACCGTATATCCGGGTCTATGGAATTTAAATGGCTCTGCAGGTTTTCGACTTGCGACTCCTTCACGATACAGAAGCAATCATCCATGTACCTGAGGAAAACTTCTGGCTTCGGGGAACAGGTACTCAGAGCTCTGTCTTCGATATTTTCCATAGTTCGGTTAGCCATGGTGACGGAAATTGAGGCCCCCATGGGAGTTCCTTTCACCTGCTTGTAGTAGCTGCCTCGGAAGGTGAAGTAGGTATTTGATAGGCATAGCTCGAGAAGGCGGCAGATCTCGTCTACACCCAAGGGGGTTCTCTCGTCGAGTTTGTCGTCGCGTTCCAGGGCATCCCTTGTTGCGGATATAGCTAACTGAATGGGTACTCTGGTGAACAAAGAGATCACATTAAACGAGACCAGGCATTCATCATCTTCGAGCCGTACATTTGATATGAGCTTGATGAAGTTTTCGGGGTTGCGCACGTGAGATGCTGTCCTTCCGGTGAGTGGTGATATAACCTGGTGCAAGTATGTGGATAGTGATCGAAGCGGGGAGCATGAAAAGTCTACGATTGGCCGTAAGGGGATTCCGGGTTTATGGAGTTTTGGCAAGCCGTAAAAGGCGGGTGCGGACCCGTTCCTGCACATTAATTTTAGATAAAGATTTCGAGAATTTGGGTGGTTTCCGAAAATTTCGACCAGCGTCTTATTCAGTACTGAGTGGGTCCTTGTGGTGGGGTCCTTTTTTAATTTTTCGTAGTCTTGGGTGTTAAGGAGGGTGGACGCCTTTTCCTCGTAGTTCTGCATGTTTAACACGACGGTTGAGTTGCCCTTGTCCGCTGGTAGAATTACAATGTCCCCATCTTCCCTCAGTAATCGCAGCGCTCTTATTTCGTCAGACGACAAGTTTTTTTCTCTTCGGCGGTTGTTATTGCACCTTATTATGCCTATTGATTTTATTCTGAGCGGTTCCCGCACTTTAGGGTCCAGCTGCTGGATGCCGCTCTCGAGGGCGGCGACAATCTTGGGCAGAGGGAGGTTATCTGTGGTGACGTTGAATTTATGACCTTTTGCCAGGACTGAAGTCTCTTCTATTGTGAGTTTTCTCGATGATAAATTCGTTACTGTGTGCCTGTCCAACATTCCTGGTTTTTCGGTTTGCTTGATTAAAGAAGAGAGTTTTTTCTTCTGCGTTTCGCGGTGTTTCTTTTCCTCTGAGCACACAATGGTCTTTGCAAACGAATCCATTGATGAAAAAAGATGGGGTACCTTGTGTTCGAGCTGTCTTCTGGCGAAGAATGCGTCGACTTCTTTCTTCCTAATCACTGTGTGGCACTCGTGTATCCGCGCTGTCACCAGTCTTTGCTGAGCCTTGTTGATGATGTCCCGGCCTTCATCATCATGTCCCGGCCTTGATGATGAAGGCCGGGACAATAAAAAAGAAAATACGAAACCTCCAACCATTGACTTCCCCTCGACCACAGAAACGAGTGTCCATCCCATTCGTCAAAGGTACCAGCGAAGCTCTCAGCCAAATATTGAAAATAGAAGGCCTCAAAGTCGCGCATAAACCGATGAACACTTTGAATATCCTCATTCCTAAACCAAAAGACCGTCCACCAAAAGAAAATCTCAAGGCGTCGTCTATAAAATCAACTGTGCCGACTGTCCGGCGTCGTACATCGGGGAAACCAGAAATCTAAAAGAAAGAATCAGACAACATGAAAACGACGTCAGAACATTCAACCGAATACGCAGCGCCGTCGCCGAACATTCCGAAGACGCCGACCACAAGATTTCTTTCCAAGAAACCCAAATCCTTCAAACAGAGACAAACTGGCGAAAAAGGCTACTACTCGAGTCTTGGCACATTCAGAACACGGCGGGTAATATAAACCGCGTGAAGGGCATTCTTCCTTCTTTGTATGTTCATGGACTTGCAGACGCGACGAAGGGAAGATTGAACCCCCCGCTCTAGGTCAGCAATGCCAAAACAACTCGTCCCCCCTGTCTCTCGTCATCGCATTCCCGCGACTAAAGGGTGCCCAGCATCGGTCAACCCAGCCGACCAGCGACGCCGAAGCCCCCCCACCCCACCCCCACCACCTATTTTGTCTGTCTAGAGCAGGTGCCCTGCCAAGTGTCTCCGCACCTTACGCTCTCTCCCCCTTCCTCTCCTTTGTTACGACGGACCTTTTAAAAGCGGCACACCGCCACCTCCGAAGAATACCCCCTGAAGAAGGAGCCGAATTGGTTACGAAACGTCGGGCTAGCAAATTTTCTTATTTGGTTGGAGTCAATCTCTAAGTCTTAAACGGATATTTACGTCATCGATGTTTGTGTTCGCCGATTAATGTGCGCTGCGGTATTGTGAGCATCTGCGGGTACCTCTTCTGCAAACTGATACATTTGACCATTGGGGTTTAAATGCCTGAAAACGTTATTCGCGGGATTGTACGTTTTACTGTCACTCTTACTGTTCACTTTAATGATTGCAAGAGTTAATTTGAAGGGTAATTGAACACCTTTTAGTGCAGGGTGTTGACTAGCAGCATTTTGTTGAACGCGCAGAAAAAAATACTTGCATGCCCAAAGTGCGTCTGCAGAATTACCCGGTCCGAATGAGTCATCCGCGAAGATTCGGTGAACAGTGGCAGCAGAAGTCGTGCGAAGGTAGACTATTCAACTGAAAAACTGGACAGATGAAATGACGCTGCAAAGATAGAGGATACAGGGTGGTCGGGTATGTCGACACAAAACCCTTCAACGTTACGGCCACAACCGTACAGCTTTCCTGACCTATATTCAGGCGTTTTGACCCCGGCGCTTGCGGTCTCGGGTTGGCTCCGATCGGTGCGGCGCCTGGAACGGACAAGATAACCATCAGCTCACACTGGGACAAAAATATACACGTTGCGTGGTGCTCTTTTTCTGTTAGAGTCAAAATGCAGGGAACCATTTCATAGAGCTGTTCGTTTATGTGTGCTGTTGGGGATTGGCCGCCCGCCATCTTCAATAATATGGCCGACATCGTGATTCACAGTGATCTGCTCTTATGAACAATTCCGTCGGAGGCCATCGTGTTTTGCAAGTGAATGCTAATATTCTCCACGTTCGGATAAAGACTAATGTATGTCGACAGATCGCGCATGGAAATATCTGGCAAACACAGACTCCTACTCGTGCAATATTCATTCGGAAGACATAAAGCGCTGTATTTTACTTTGCATGTGTAATGAGGTGCTCAGTATGAGCTACGATACGAAAGCGCGTGGCGAAGTGCTGTCTCGTTGTAGCTCATACCGAGCGCGATAATGCACATTTTGTTCGCAGGCATGGCAGCAGCCATGTATCTGAAGGTAGCCCATACAATATCATTATATTTTCGGCACAGCGTCTCTATGCACTTTTCGCCCTACTTATATGACTCGTCGTATAAATAACTTCTCGCTCTAGTCGGATTTCGCGAATCGCTTCCCGCTGCTTAGCCATAGTTTCTGCCGGGACTGCAAGATCGTACGCCACCTCGAACGTTTGCTATTTTTCCGCTAGCAGACTGTGTTGAACCATCCCATCGGCGATTTCGGAAACCAACCGGTCGCGTAGCAGTTCTGTAAGCGGGAACCCTTCCACGCCTACCCCGCAGTTTCCGGCTAACCAGTGCAGAGTGGTGATGTAGTCAGCCGCAGATCCCCACTTTCCTGGTGCCGTTTGGCGAACACATAACCTCGAAAAGCGTTCGGAAGGTATTGGCTGGCGATGATAACTTGACAATCCACATTCGGAGCTCGAAGAGGCTTAACGAGTGTCGCTATCACAGCGTACGTTTCTGGCCCACAGCAGCTAAGCAACTCAGCCATCTTGTCTACGTCCGCAGTCAACTGTTAACGGAACAAGATATTTCGATGCACTCGAGGCATTCTTTTTCATCATTATATGGTACTTAGGAGATGCTGCCGCCCTTAGTTGGCACCGGCTACTCATTTTCACATAGACATACGAAGAAAAAAAAATAACTTAGACGCAATAAAACTAAAAGTCAACTCCAAATCACAATAACAGGAAGTCCAGTCACATAAGGACACTAATGCCACATTAAGAGTCGAAGTCAACCTAGAAACGCTCACCCGCCGCAGTGGCTCAGTCAGCTTAGGCATTGCGCTGGTGAACACGAGGTCGCGGGATCAAATCCCGGCCGCCGCGGCCGCATTTCGATGGAGACGAAAGCAAAACCCCCGTGTGCTTGCGTTGTAGTGCACGTTAAAGGACCCCTAAACCACCTCAGATATTTTTTGAACAATTCAAGTAAACACTCGCATCGAGTTCAGAATGCCGTCACGATCAACCATGCTAAACACTGCAGCACTGCGCCCCGCGGGCGCGCCACAGAATTAAAAAAAAAAAGCACTGCCGTCCTCCTCTCCTGGTCTTTACGGTATCCCCAGCGGACGTCAATATGTCACCAGGGTGCATCTGGCAATGTCAACGGCGGCGGTAACGATGTCCATTGGTCGAAGAAGAACCTACGACTTCTGGTTTGTCTGCTAACAGGTACGCGCGCTTCTGCTCTTCCTCGTCGTGTTGCTCGCTTGTGCGCCCTTGAGAATCGGTAATTACGGCCCGCACCGCAAGTGCCAAATCGCTCGCGTTACAACACAGTCGTGCTTAGCGGTCTGATTAGCTGCGCGAACATATTGCGACAGTGTTGGCCTTTCCAGACGTGCGCGCAACACAGGGTCTATTGACCCTTTTCGCGGAACAGTTTGTTCTAGAGAAACGAGATGGCGCTTACGGCGCGGCGCGCCATACGTCTCCTCAGCGAGTGCGCACGGATACGAAACCATTACCGCTTCTACCTTGCTTCTGTTTGATCAGCTCTCGGAAATGCAACTGAGTTTTCGCTAACGCACTGTGCTGCAATCACGCTGGATTGAATCATGTGGATTGACGACGTGTGCAGTAGTTGGCTGTAAAAATAGTGACTGGCATATTAAGGAATGTAATGAATATGTGGGGCCAAGTTCGCGGACCGCTGCTGCAACTGTGCCTACATGTTTCCGGTACTTCCAGATGTACGGCTTTCCCCGAGGATAAACAAATTTGCTCATCCGCCAGCGTTTTATTGCTAACCTTCAAAGAAAGGGCTTCAGCCCCGGTACATCGGCAAGAATGAGTAACGCTCCTTAAACATTCACAACAGGAGTAACACCGTTTGGTTTAATGGTGGGTTTCGCGCGCAGTATCTACACACATCTACCCCAAGCAGCGCGGAAACTTATGCCCACTCTTTCGCCAACGTGTCAAGAATATGTGAATTGGCGCGCACGTGAATACATGCGCACCATATACGCACAATAAGTGAAGGTACTACACCGATAGCGCAGGGATGATCGAAGCTGAATGTTTCGATCGTGACGGTCCACAAGAGTAAGCGAGTTACTAGTGATATTACGCATTTGCTACAAGGTATTACAATGTGCAGAACATCTACGTTTCAAGCCTTGTGCGCAGCAAGAACAAATCTTACGGAACTGCGCACACACACGAGCGATTAGGCAGAAAATGGTCAGATAGTGACCGCACCGAGGAACCTTACTTATTCAGAAACGTGACAAGCCGCTGCTTCAAAATATTTGCCCCAAATAAAGAACGAAGACCAAACACCATAATACTGATTCAAGTCATGAGCGGAAAGTTTGGATAGCTTCGCATACATATATATCCCAGCTTTTAGAGCAAGCACCATATACGCTGCTCGTGCCGTTTGGACATAGCAATTAGTCAGCTCCGAAAGCGCTTTTGCATCTTCTCTGAAACTGCGGCCAAAGCTTACTGTCGTCCACCCAATCACTGTCTACGATATCTCCCGAAACAGAGGTTTGCTAAGCCGCACCGGCGTCATACACATCCATTGTAAACACGGAGGCAACGGAGGCAGTTGAGGCAAGCAACGGACGCGTCACCACGTGATCAAACATGGCAGCGCCCACGGGATCGCCGGGGAAAGGGCCAAAAGCGGCACGCTTCGCATGAGCACGGGTCGGCACGGCAGCAACAGCGGGTAGCCGAGATGCGCTGAGTCGCGGCAAAGACTCGTCCACGTTACCGGCACGGTAACTCGCCGCATGCAGTTGGCCATTCGCGAGACGCCGTTCGACGACGGTTTTGCTCGCGAACAGGGCGATTTCCTTGCTGTAGTGAGGATGAGATCTGGAACCATTTGTGCAGCAGCCTCACCGCCGCTGATCGCTCGACGGCACCGACATCGTCGTTAGGCCTTCTCCGGTTCACTTAAAATTTAAAGCGGACGGCGCTTCGTCATGAATCGCCGACGCTCACAAGCCGCAGTATTTTCTTGCCGTTGCTGTCGCTCTTCGCAATAATTGTACACAAAAAAGAAAATACGCTGATATTAGCGGCGCCATCGGCTGCGATGCGAGCACAGATGAGCCGGTCGTATGCCGTCGCTAGCCTTGCACGGCAGTTGAGCTCGACAAGTGTCGGAGCTCTCGTGCGCGTTTCAGCTTTGGCAGTGGCTATCGTTTTTCATTAAATGTACAATTTACGCAGCACTTCATCTAGGAGAAATTATTTTGCTTGGAACAGAAGCTGCAGCCGATGTTTGCGTCGCCGGTGGCAGAGGCGAGCAGCTTCGCGGTTGGCTCTACGGTCATGTGGTGGGCGGTGCGCCGGCCGAGCTGCCGTCTACTTTGGACACATCTCGTGCGGCAGACGTTCTACGGCACTGGAGGCCGGTTCGACGTCGGTGTATTTGCCGCTAGCCTGAACGTGCCTTAACCGGAAGTGGACAGTGTTTTGAGAAGCGCGTTTGGAGGAGCACTCGACGAGGAGGAATGACCAGCAGACAAGGACAGTAGCGAAGGAAAGAGCGAAACGAGCGAGGGTCGTGTTTCCATCATCAAACGCGTGTAACTCCGCTATTACGGCACCATTTAGAAAAATTGTAGCGGCTACGTGTTCGTTGTAAGCCCGTACACAACTGCAACATCACAACTAAATTTCAACCTCTGGGTGGTTTAGGGGCCCTTTAAAGAACCCCAGCTGGTAAAACTTATTCCGGAGCCCTCCACTACAGGATGCCTCATAATCAGATCTGGTTTTGGCACGTAAAACCCGAGAAAGAAGAATTCGGCAAACCAGCAATACAAAGTCTAGTAACATAGGTGCGCTAAAGTAAACACAAAATGCGTTCGCATACCTACACTAAAATCAGGGCATGGATCACATTCAAATTAGCGTACATGAATCCAAAATATTTGTTCAGACGAGCGAAGGAAAGAGTGCAGAACATGCTGTCAAGCAGCGAGTACCACATGGCAGCGTACTCAGCCCTTTTCGTTTTAACTGCGTCATGGCAGATTTAGCGAGAAGACTGGTATGACAGTTAAGATTCTCACTGTATGCAGGTGATGTGTGCATTTGGACATCTCTAACTAATGTTCAATTACTTCAGATCAATAACCGATTTTTGAGAGAGATGGGAATAGTTCTATCACAAGCGAAGACAGCTGTATTGCCGTTCATTCGGAGGCAGTTAAAAAATGTCACTCTTAATCTGTAAGGACAACCTCTAATGATAGCCAAACAGCATCGATTCCTTGGAATAATACTTTATCGGCAACTATCCTGGGCACCCCACATAAAGAAACTCGAAAACGAGGTCAATGCGATAGTGACTGTACTTCGCAGACTTGCTGGCACATCATGGGGTGGATCAGTACCGACCATGCTGACTGTTTACAATGCATTAATACGACTAAAAATAGCGTATTCCGCACCCATCCTGCACGGACTTTCACACACGTCAAAAGAGCGACTTCAAAGACTTTTATCTAGAGGACTGCGCATATCTCTAGGAGTTCCACAGGCGACTTCTAGCCGTCTTGTAAAAGCTGAGGCTCGCCAATCACCGTTGCCAGTTATGAGAACTACAGAAACATGCCGGCATTATTTTCGACTTCAAACACAGCGTAAAAACCACCCATTGGCTTTAGACATAATTAAACTAGATAGAAGTTATATTCATAACCAAATTCAAGAAAATCTTCATATATTGCCGAGAAATGAATTTTGGAACTCAGATGTCAAATATCTCCCATGACTGCTTACTCTTCCAAAAATCAAATTGTCAATAGATGAAGATGGCATATTTAGAAAAAAATTACACCATCTTCCCGTAGGGGAACCCTGAGTAGTATGCGAAGCAGCCATGGGGTCGACTCAAGGTAGTTTTATCAGCTGTATAAACTTGGACATTCAGCACCACCAGCAACGCGCTTCTGTTGTCGACGCCGTCGGCGTTTTGCCGGCGTTCGCACCGAACGCGCGCGGCATTGGTGACTGCTGCTGGTGCCTCTGGGGCGCCTACCGTCGCGCCTCTAACCTAAGCTGCTTCGCATTATCGAGCGCGGAGCCGCAGGTGTTGCCATTCGTTGCGAAATCCGGAGGGGAGAGGAGCGTCGGAGAGGAGAGGAGGAATGCCGAGACGAGATGAGACAAGGAGAGGCGAGGAGGGGGAGGAGGATGCGTATGAATGCCGAGAGGAGAGGCGGGGAAGGAGGATGCGCATGCGCAGTAGTGGTGTGGCCGCACGGCGGATGGGTGGATGGAAGGATGGAGGGAGGGAGGGAGTGACATAGCCCCGACCATAAGCTGCTTCGCATCTCAAAGAGACATGTGCATTCAAGCTGCTCAACAACTAGCACTTTACCATATATATATATATATATATATGCGATATTCAGGATACATACACGGCTATACAGATGGCTCCAGCGCAGCAACCTCGTCAACTTCAGCATTCTATAATACCGCACCTCAATAAACAAGAATAATTAAAGTTATCTCGTGCGACTTCGTCCACAACGGCTGAACTATTCGCAATCCTATGTGCGGTAAAATTAATAACTATAGTACGAGATGCGCAAAATTGGCTAATTTTCAGCGATTCACAGACGGCACAAATATCACTCAGCAGCGCAAAAGCAAAAACAATCATTGATAGTATAATATATCAAACACTTGGAGACCTCACAAAGACAAGCTAAGAGAAACATGAAATAAGATTCCAGTGGATACCTGGACATTGTAACATTCCTGGAAACACAGCAGCCGATGAAGAAGCACGACAGCTAAGGCGTTGCGCTGCTGAGCACGAGATCGCGGGATCGAATCCCGGCCGTGGGGGCCGCATTTCGATGGAGGCTAAATGCAAAAACGCCAGTGTGCTTGCGTTGTAGTGCACGCTAAAGAACCCCAGGTGGTCAAAATTAATCCGGAGCCCTCCACTATGGCGTGCCTCATAATCAGAATTGGTTTTGGCACGTAAAACCCCAGAAAGAAGAAGAAGCAGCAGCACGACAAGCACAGCTCAAAGAAGATGTGGTTTCGCTCCCAATATGAAAAAAAAATTAATTACCCTGCATTATAAGGGCAACATCTTTCAAAATGTGTAGAAGTACGTGGTTTGTCCAGAATTCGAAGAGCTCTGATTTATACCATATCGATCCACTTATTGAATTCAAAGTTCCATTGTCATTAGAAAGAAATATGAAAACCCTTATTCATCGATTAAGGCTAGGCACTGCCTACACAAAATATTTCTTACATAGAATTGCCCGTGCGGAAACCCCCGAATGTGATTGTTGATTTGTGGATGAAGACATATATCAACTCCTTTTAGATTGCCCACATCACGACACACCAAGACGCTGACTTAAATCAGCTCTAATGCCATTTGACCGCAGGTCTTTCAGTTTAAGGAAACTTTTGGGCCCGTGGTGAATAACCGCCTTGCAAAAGAGCACTCTAAGAGCGTTAACAAGATTCCTCGAAGAGAGCGGCGTTCTTGGCCGTTATTAACGCTGATAATGTGCCTGTTATTTGAATGTCACTGTATATGTGTTTGTGGATTATGTTATGTTTAATATTCTGTTCTGACTATATGTAATAATGCATTTACACGATGTGTGCACCACCCACTGAATAGAGAATGCACTGTAGGGTGCCATTATTATTTGTATTTTTTAGACTATCTCCTGCAGCGCCGTGGAGTTCTTGAACTTTTTCATTGTATGTACTACGTTTTTTTTTTTTACGTGGTCGTCTTGATATGAAAAGGTTGCTTGTATGAGAAGGTTATTGGACATGTATTCTTGTATGTTGAACCTTGTATGTTGTAGGTAAAACCCATTCAAGAGCTAAGGAGTAGCCGGCGCCTTATGTGTGCATCAACATCTCCTTATGTCATATCAATAAAAAAAATCCAGGCATTGAATTATCCAAAGTCGGATCAGCTCGACGTATTCTTCCCATGTGGAATCTAACTCTGCAATGCGGCCACTCAACGCAATTACGTCGATTCTGATGGCCCGCACGGTCGAGACCGTTTCTCGTCGCCGCTATAATAACCGACGCCAGGCAGCTGCGCCAGGAAAGAAAAAAAAGGGTTTTGTTGCAAGATAGCATTTTTTTAACAGTTGCAGCGGCGTCCATATCGGCGTTCACGGTGGTTGACACGGAAGCGGCGCATGCTCAGCTACTTTGCAGGCACGTGACCGGACGGCGCCATTTTGTGCGACATCACAAGGACAGCACTGCCGTCAAAGAAATCTTCAAGGAAAGTTTCTAGCTACTTTCTTTTCTTTTTTTACAGTTTGTGCGTTTTAGCGTAAGATTGCAAATGCCGAGTGTTTTCGGAAGAATTTGTGATTCAATGGTTGGCTAACTCGACGTTTCAGTATAGGCATACCCAAGAAATACCACACTATTTTTTATATTGTTGGTCCCCCAAAAGAAAAGTCGCAGTTTCATCCGAAAGGCGAAGCATCGCTTGCAATAGCAAGTTTGTAGACAGCTATACGCTGTAAGGATATTAGTTTTATCAGCCGCATAAACTTGTAACCATTCGCTCACTAACTAAATTAACAAGCAAGCTGTCAGAGGGAAACATGAACACATCTCGCTCGATAACCGCGGAAACTCACTGTCAAGACGCTGTAGTTAAAAAGCGGCAGCGGCAGCGAGCGAATTGACCTTCCTGCTGTCTCTCGCTTCAACGCGAAGTAAACGTAGAAAGCACAGTGCATACGAAACTACCGGCACTCGGCGTGGCGTACGTTGTCGACATCGCAAATCACTTTGAAGATGAGGCCCGCTGCGGGCGCGAACTTTGTCCATGTCGCAGATCGCTTTCATTAGACGACACCCGCGCGGGCACGCCGTAAGCAGCAGCTGCCGGAGCAGAACGCACCCTCCTTCTCCGGCGCGTCCTCCCTCCCCCGTGCCTCTCGCGCGAAAGAAGACGCCACGCTTCCGCTCCGCCTTCGTCCCTCGCGCGCGCGAGATTGAGCCGCCATCCTTGACTGACCCTCGCGAGCTTTCACTCGCACATGCAGCGTACGGCGCGCGGCGACAATGTTATCATGTTTGGACTTCATACGGAACATCACGGCGACAACGACGGCAGAAGTGCGCTTGGAATGTCAATATAGTGTCAGTCGCAGCAACATTTGAACCTTTTCGCTAATCGTTCTTGGTGTAGTACCTCTTTGAATGGAGCGAGACAAACTCTGCAGTTCCCAAAAAAATTCGCACAAAAGTCAATCTCGCGGAGATTTCCTTGTCCGGACCCACAAGTGAAATTTCTTAGGCAAGTTGTGCTAACGTAGAGATACAGCGTGCTCCTGGATCCGGCGCTGTGAACTAACAGCAGCCAGTCAACCAAGTAGAACACCATCTTCGTAACGAAAAGTCCAGCTAAGGCAGATTTTGAAGTTTGGACCTAAATTACGAGTGATTATGCTTGTTACGATACATTGTGTAACTTTTTCATCTACAGCTTTTACAAACGCTTACATCGTCTGCTTACATTCGCTTACATTCACTCACAGGTCATGGCAGGTGGCATAAAGGAAATTGTCGTGCTGCTGTTGTCCTGTTCTTCCCAATCTATGTTGCAAGTAGCGAGTGTTACGCATTCATGGCTTTAGATGTAAGAAGCAATGATGGGCAGAATTCGCTCGTACGCCTGCCCCGGAAATGTAGAATTTCGCTTGTCTGTCGATACTTACGATACTTTCATTAGAGCGCACGTGAACGAGCAATGTTCATTGAATGTGACCGAACTGACAGAAAATTGTGTTAATTGAGCTATATCAAAGAACTGATAGTTACCTTGCCACTGAGCTGCGTTGCTTTTCAATTTTCTTGCAAAATTAGGTCTTTTAGGAATTTCTGCAGGGAAATGCAGAGATGTACCTAGTTGCCGCATATGCTCCCTAATAAGCTAAATCGTAGTTGAGAGTGCCGGCGAGTGCCTCTTAATTAAACTGATACACATAAATTTACAATTGCAATGTCCGAAAGTATTTGCTGTGGGAACATAGATTTTAGAGACGTGTTCAATCTTCGCTTTCGGATGCGGCAGTTATAGAGAACGGACTAAATTAATATTATTTCTTAAGGAGTGTTAACTGCGAACACTTACAAATTGGGTAAAGGTGGCTTGTGGTGATTGTGGAGTGAAAAACAAGTATTACTTCCCCTGGGCGCCTTCGCCGCGTAGCCTTGCGGGAATAACTGATCAGTTAAGATTCGCTTGCCTCTAGTGATAGCCAACGGTGTTGTGGTTCAGTACTATTCATCATTTTCATGGGGACAAAATGGGGCAGGAATGATCTAGAATTTGTTGATGTCACATGTGTCCGCACATAAAAGTCTAACGATACGGTCGAAGCTAGGCAATTATGCTCAGTCCCCTGGGGCGTGTCAGCGTTTTGGCAGCCGCTTGCGGCCTCGGATTGATCCGCACAGCACGGTGACTGGCACCGCCTAAACAAGCAGCCGCCAAGAACGGGCCGGTAAGAACCAATAAAGAAAAACAGCTTTATGATTACGCTGAAAGCATGACATAGCGAATCAATTTTGACACGGAGGCGAGCGATGGCACGAAAGTACACTCTTTATCCGGCTGCAGCCTTTGTTTATTGCGAGGTTTTATGGACTGCGCCCCAATGCACGAAACATTTTACTCGTGGGTGATGCTTGCCGGTGGCCTGCCTCCTTGACTAATAATACGTACAAAATCACGATTGCCTACAATTTTTACAGTCATCATTCTGCTTTCAGTGCAGGACCACTGCTTTGCTAGGCTACGCCCTCTATTTCCATGTGGAGATAAGAACACTTCTGGGTCGCGATATGTCGGTGTTTTGGAATTTTCAACATAATGTCCTTTCTAATCAATATCCGTTGGTATTGGCTTCCTTCCCGCTTGTTTTAGCATTGTACTTCCAGCAGTTTCTCTGATCTTAGCAACAGCCATGTATATAAAGTTGGCAGTTGACAGCACCGTCATCATTCGACTGTCGTTGCTAGGTGACGGAGTATAAAACGGCATGACCTTATTATACTCCCTACGGAGTTTCAGGTCACGTGGTTAGAAAGTCTCCATTGGAGTGCTTCGGCGCATAACTGAATAATTTATTATTCTGGGTTGGCTGAGTAATGTTAAGTTGTGCAGTTAACACGGTCATATCTGTTTTATTACGGGTTCGTTCATGCAGCAGCATACGCGCCTCTTTCACTTCGACCGAAGCTCCTGCTGCTGTGGCATGCCAGGCACCGCCACGTTTTCGCGCCTTTATTAGAGCGAGACAACTCAGAGTAGCCGGGTGGCGCGGTGGAACCTCCGCGTCTGCACTGGACCCTAATAAAGTTACACTCACTCACTCACTCACTCACTGACTCACTCACTCACTCAGGTGTCTATGTTCGCGGTGCCCTTGGCGGTCAACTTGTGGTGACCTTGGCGAAACTGCGCCACTGAGGAAAAATGGCTGACTCCGCAAAGAGTAACAACACTTCTAAAAATACTCGGATTGACGTCACATTGTATATTTCCTCTCGTCAATCGCACAAACAGTGAAGTGCAGCTAGCTTACGGTGGGCCGGAGCAGAGCACCGTCAGTTGCTCCCTCTTTATATATATATATATATATATATATATATATATATATATATATATATATATATGAGACGCACCACTTTGCGGTGATGTTTGGTTTCTTTAACCAATCGTTTCGGTCGTCTTGATGGTGGACGACCTTGAAAAGGTCGGTCCACAGCCCCGGCGATTATGCATGTAATTTTTTGTTCAAGTAATATCTGCCTCTTCGAGTAGACCGGCTCATGAACTAGAATAGTGCTATCTGCCCCAGAAAATTAAAAAAAAGTGTTCGCTGAAACACCTGGTTTAGAATGCCAAGGTGCGGCATGAAATTATAACTGTCGAAGTGGATGGAGCAAAATGTTGTACTGGGAGAAATATATGATGAGTTGAGACCAGGCACACGCTTAGGGGATAATATGTTTGTACTAACTTATTGCACAGAGATTTTAGTTGCTCAGAATATGCATTTAGTAATAGCGTTCAGAGATATTAACGGAGCCTATGACAAGGTAGATAGGGAATTGTCAAGGTATATTCTTAAGCATCTGTAGAGTATATTCGTACTCCATAAGACTCTGTAATGGAGTACGTCTATCTAATTCATTTACTCACACTGGACCCTGATCATGAGAAGGAAATTTACACAAGAATAAAATTAGGTCGGGGTGCATAAGTCAGGCAATACCAAATCCTGACTGGGATATTACCACTGCCGTTGAAAATAAAAGTACACAATCATTGCATTCTACCGGTGCTAACATATAGGGGCAGAAACTTGGAGGTTAACAAAGAAGCTGGAGAACAAGTTAAGGACCGCAAAAAGAGTGATGGAACGAAAAATATTAGGCATATAACGTAAAGAGACAGGAAGAGAGCTGTGTGGATGAGAGAGCAAACGGGGATAGCTGATATAGTTGACATTAAGAAAAATAAATGGAGCTGGACAGGTCATGTATTCCATAGGATGGATAACCCGTGGACCATTAGAGTTCCAGAATGGATGCCAAGAGAACGGAAACTGTACTGTACCCTCTCTGGTCCTCACAGTGTTAGTATATACATTAAGACCAGGGAGCACTTTGCGGTAAATATCTCTTCAGCATCATCATCATCAGCCTATTTTTATGTCCACTGCATGACGAAGGCCTATCCCTGCGACCTCCGCTTCCCCTTTCGTGCCCTAGCTGATTCCAACTTGCGCCTGCAAATTTCCTATTCCCCCCCCCCCCCCCCCTAGTTTTCTGCCGTCCTCGACTGCGGTTCCCTTCTCTTGGTACCCATTCTATAACTTTAATGATGCACCGGTTATTCATCCTACGCGTTACATGGCCTTCCAAGCTCCGTATTTTTCTTTTAATGTCGTTCTTAATCAAGGGTAAAATTTCTAGCATTTAAAAAATAGTAATTTTTTTGCACTGATTCCTAATAAGCTGCCACTATTATTGCCAGTTCCTCACACCAGTGTACACAGTTTATTTCTGCTACTAGTTACGGTAAACCTTACACACCTTTATAACTGTAATAACTGTAAAACTAATAACTGTGAAATCACAAATTAACTTTGTTGTGTCATCATTTACCAGTGTTTCATAGATGAGTAAAATACTGCTACAACAGTGTACGTTGCACCTTGATTCCCTAATGCGCAAACGTATTCGAGCCTGTATGTGACGAGTTCCGTATTTTAAAATGTTTTCTATGTGATTTAGTTTCTTTATAGGAATTTACTGTGGAGCATTAGCAAGGAGTCTAATTTCAGATCTTGGTGTCTGCTGCAGGATATATGCTTTGCTGCTTTCATTGATAAAACATGGGCCGAGACTTCCATACAAGAACGAGCTTCAATTTGGCTCTGCCGCCATCGGTACTTGGCTGGCGTCTGCAGAATGAATCATTTCAGGTAGCTTGTGCAGACTGTTATTTAACCTTACTCTGAGGGGACGTGTGGAGGCGCATGCGCCTGAGATTGTGTTGTCACATGTGCGTGTAGAACTGGCATGATGCTGTGGGTTCCAGCAGTGTGCAGAGGTGCTTTGCAAAAATTTGTCATAACTGTAATATACCTGTGCAGTTTTTGTCATCTATTTCATTATTTCGTCAGAGGTGTTAACAGAATTTAGCAAATGATTTCTCTTGGCTCTCTGACTAGGCTGCCACGTTTCACCTTTCGTTAGGTAGGTAATTATTCAGCATGAACCATTACTTGAATACAGCTTTCGCTTCTCAAAGGATAGTCAATGTAGATGCTCAGAATTACCTAAGGCTATAGACGCACTGATGAAGCTGCAACCCCTACAAATCTCTGTCTACTTTCTGGCGAAACCAGCATGTTAACACTTCTAAGACAGGGGGCGATGCTCTCGATTGATCACATCATGAGATACTTTCAATTTTGTATGACGTATCATCTAAGGAGACGTGTTATTGGTGTGAGGTATTGCCCTAAGCCAACTAGGGTCAGATGAAAATATATCAACAAAAGCGACTGACCCAGCCCTAGTAGCATTGCTGTGTGATACTTTATGCACCAGTCCTTTGTATGCTACCTGCTTAACCTCTACTATGTCATGTTTAGGCTTGAAAAAAAAAAGACGACATCTAGGTAGTGCAAAATGCTAAACTTGCTTTTGGTGTGATATCGCTGATAATGATGATCGTTTATTCGCTGATGATTGCATAATCAATCATCCTATTACTAACGACACTGGTTCTCGTTCTGACCAGTCTGATCTTAACATCATTAAAACTTGGCTAACATCTCTAAACGTCAAGAAAACGTCGCTACTTACTTTTCACCGCCGCCAATCGTTTCAGCTAAATACGTTGTCGCCGGTTCTGAATTATGTGCCGTAACTTCTTATAAGTACTTAGGTGCTAACTTATCCAGTAACCTCGGTTGGTCATCACACAATTGTAACATTAGCAATGATGCGAATGGTGTTCTATGCTACCTGCGCCATAATCTTCGTCTTATTCACACTACAGTAAAACTACTAGCATATTTAATACTTGTCCGACGCAAAGTGGAATACGCTTGCTCTGTGTGGGACCCATACCAATCTAACATGGCAACAGCACTTGAATCCATACATAATCACGCGGCAAGGTTTATTTACTCCGACTACTCACCACACTAGCGTCATTAAACTTAAGTCATCTCTGAACCTTGCAATCCTCGAGCAGCGCCGCAAAGCAGCAAGGCTGTGTCTTTTTTACAAATTTTATCACTCGCTGCCTCACCAGACCGACATCATACCTGCGCATTGCACATCATCCCGTCAAACCATTCAAAGGCTGTTTACCCCCTCCAGCTCGCATCGCAGTTCACCTTAACTCTTTCTTCATTGAAACAGCTAAAACTGGATTCATCTACCTGCCGAAGCGGTGCACCACTCCAGTCATTCATCGTTCCAGGCATTCATTGAAAATATAACCTAATAAGCATGCCCGCCACTCATGTAAAACCTCGAAAAAATTGAGGTATCAATAAATGAATAAAAATAAATATATATAAAATGCACTTTACCTTTTTAATGAAGATAGCACGTCATTTACCTGCAGAACGGTGAACTCTTTGAAACTGATTATATTTTGCAGAGAGGTTCCCAGACTTGTTTGACAAATTGATAAGCGCCTTTTTAGTCACAAAACACCATGTAATAATTTCAAAGCACCTCTCTGCCCGACTCTGTTCTGCATTTTAATAACTATGTAAAAGGAAATATACTGATAACATTAAGCATCATCATATACATACCCCAAGAGCCCAGTACCTTCAGAAAAGGGATGACTTAAATTTAATTTTAATGTGAGTCCAACTTCTTGCTCGGCACATATTGCTAATTGAAGCTCCAATTTGCACATTCTGATTTTCTGCCTCACTTTTTTCCTCTTCTGTGCAAATTTTGCTTGCCTGTGTCTACAAGAATTATCACGCGTTACCTGCGACCGCAAGCTTTTGTAGGCAGCCAGTGCTCCCCTGTGAAGCCAGGCCCACTCTGGCTGTGGCAGCAATCATCTTCAGGTTCTATGCACGGTCACCCTTGCTGCAATTTGTCACTCTTGTTAATTACACGTTCTGCGTTGTTATTTGTTAGGTAATCAAGTTTGAGCTATTTCTCATAGTGTGAAATATATGTCTTGCAGAATTTTAGTTTGGAAACTTGGTTATGCACTCCGCTGCACTGCTTGAAAAGGTCATCATAGAGTGTGTGTAAAAAATAACAGCATGTTCTGATTTATTTCTCAGTTCCGGTAACATGCAATATGCAAGGAGTTCACTAATAGATGGTATGCCGAAGAACTTCATTATTTCTGCGTGATGCGTGATTCTCTGCAAGCATATGGCGATACTTACCAAGGGGTACCCACAAAGTAAGTTACAATTTACTTTTAAATGCGGCACGAGCATCAGAAGAAAATAATTGTATTGCCGGAGGATAGAGTTGTGCGCAGAGTGTTTTTCCACGTGTGGACCATTCATTATTTATAAGAATTTATTGTAGCGCGGCATTCTCTTTCGTATAATTGTGTAATGCTATTCTGCCAGCTGTAACCGAAACCAGGATATTATCTCTGCCTGAACTTCAGCATTACTGAAAAAAATGTTTCCCATGTTAGAAATTATTTCAGTTCGCAGGAGACCCAGCAGGGAAAAGTTTTGTCGACACTGATGTGTTTCATGCAGAGGCGACATCCTTGTTTCAGTCAAAGGGGGCACGGCACATTGGCATGACATCGGAATACAATACAGATCGTGTTTTATATACAACATGTGACCGGCGGCATTCAATGATTGGTCTAAGATTAATGCACTAGTCGACCAATCGGCCTGTGCTACACTATTCTCATGGTTCACAACTGGAGACAAACTACCTCTGCATCACACTATCCGACAATATAATTTTTGTTCAGATGACCGTGCCTCAATTAAAATAATGTGTAACTGTGGACAGATCCCGTGCCACTGTAGTCGCTGCCACAAAAATTGGAAGGAATGTCTAATAAAAAGTCTTGAGTTGTTTTTGTCAAGATGTCCGTTAGCCAACTTTCAGCGTAACGTTAGGAGAATTGACTGAAGTACTTTTAGACCTCCACGCCCACAAATGTCTTGATCAAGACAGCTACTAGACTTTTAGATTACCCGTTCAAGACATCCTTTAGACATCAAATAGCTGCTTCCGTGTTTAGTTGGAAGGTGGGCCAATTCTGTCCACCCTGGCTTATGAAACACGCTAACCTACCAAACTGCTTCAAAATATAAGCTGCAATACCATATGTAACACAACCACCTGTGAAGCATTGTTCATGTTACCACTACCCATTCCTCTCTACAATACTGATTATTTATATATAAGAATGATTTCTTTAAATGTGGTAGTCATATTCCCAAACCTGTGTGAATCAGTCACGTGTGAATTTGAAAGATTGCATTTTTTTGTGAAGTATGGGTGAGGTTTCTGCATGAGACCTGCTATGGTACCAGAAATCATTTCTACGTATCGTCAAATGAGAATACGCAGATCTGCAGTTGTCTTCATTACCGTCTGTTGTTTATTTAATATCTTTATATCTCGCATACTCTATAAGGTGAAAACGGTACTGCGGCTTTCCTAACACAGGATTCAACATCAACTATGTATTTTGCATTTACATTTCTCTCACGGTGTTCGTCTTTCTGTTTAAACTACTATATGAATGTCATCAGTAGAAGAAAAATCAAGGTAGATCATTCTTATTGCAGCTATTTAAAAGAACATTATTATGAAGTATAATTGCAAGCAATGTTCATCTGCTAGTTGTAACTTATACAACATAAGCCTTTGCACAACCTGCTCTGACTTATTGAAGTATTTAGAAAGCGGTTCTAAATAAGCTGCCTTTGCCCGTGGCAACCAACAGGACGTTAAAACTTGTTCAAAGTGGGCCTGTTATTTTATTGTGATAACAATTACATGGGCTCTCCAAGCGCATTTCTTCCGTCGTCGTCGCCGCCGTCGTGAGGTTCCATGTAAAGTCCAAGGACCATAAAATGTGTGCATGTGCGAGTAAAAGGACGCGAGGAACGCGCGCTTTCGTGGACAGTGAACGCACAGCAGATAGCAAACGCGACTTTTCCGTCGTGCGAAAGGCCGTGGCGGGATGGAACGGAGGAGGGGGCGACGCTGTGCTGCGGCACCAACTGCGTATCTTGCGACCTGGCGCAATGGGAACTGGGGCTCCTTTCGCGTGGTGTCAATCGCAAGTGAAGCGAGTCACGCACGTGCGAAGTTGAACTTCAGGTAAGGCTTGCACGCTGCTAGATTCAGGCGCACAAACGCGAGGAAATGCTTTCTATAAATGAATTCACAGCAGCGATAAGCAGACATGTGTACGACTGCTCGAGCGCACGACGGTACGCGCCGCGACGGCAGGGGTCTTTCAGCATGCCGCGGTGTACGAACTGCTCGAGCGCACGATCGTACGCGCCGCGAAACGGCGGGTCTCCTGCAATCTTTGTTGACTGCATGCCGCTAGACAAGTAGTTATGCCTGCGCTGTAGTAGCGGCCATCTGTCTAGCAATTGATAAATAAGCTCGCAGTACGTACGTACGTGCCAATCGCGCTGCAGCGCGCGCTCATGCACTGCTCGCTTGATGTAGCTTTTAATGACAGCGCTCGAACATCGATGTGCTGTAATCAATACTACCTTGCCGTGCTGCCTCAACGTGCTGGCTTTAGGTCAATGATGAGCACATTCAACTCTCTAACCTGTGCTGCTCGTAGTGGGGTAGTGAATTGTCACCGAATCAGCCCGACCATTTGTGGTCATTTGCACACACTTGGTCACTTCACCACTTCGCACCGGTCGAATTGTTGCTGTGGCCGGGTCTCGAATCGTGAATCACCAGCCATGCCAGCTGCTATGTCGGTCTTCCATTTCGCTTACCCAGCGCGACGAACTGCAGTTATCCAGCGCGCCCGACGCTCCGCAGCTTTAGGCCTTGAAGGAAAACGGTAGAATCAGATGTTGGGATTCACGCAGGCCTTCTTGTTCATGGCAGCCCACGACGCAGCAGTAACGACGGAGACGATTTTTCGAGGCTGAGCTAGGTCTCTCCGGATCGGCGTCGCCGATGTCTGAATTCTGCTTCCAGCATTAATTTACGCCCACGGCACTCGGAGAGTCCGTTTTCGTAAAACTATAGGCTGCGGCCAGCTCGCAGCCTAGTCGCCATGGTCTGTGAGAAGTGACGAATGGGGCTCAATTTTGCACGAAAAAGGAGGTGAACGGGGAGGCAGCGCAGGAGGGAGGGGTGAGGCTTCTATTCTGCCAGCTACTGCGTACTTGTACTTTGCGGGGCTGCGGGCGGTCGCGCGACACGTATCTTGAAAGCGATCGGCACACGGCTCCTACCTTTGTATGCGCTGTACTTTCGCCACTCAGTTTCCGTTGAAGCAATAGACCGCACGAACCTTCGCTCGCTGCTGCAGCCGCACTTGCTCACGCCACCGTTTTGACAGTGCTTGTCTGCAGTCATCGAGTGTGATCTATTCAAGGTTCATTCCAGTATTCCTTTAAGGCCGACAAAAACACAATTACCAGGCACACAAGAATAACTTTATTGCAGAAATCGGCAAATAATGGTTACAACAGGATGCCTACAAACTATTGCAAACAAGATAAATTACCTCGTATACTGTATATACGATTACAACTTTCAGGGATTTGAAGACGTAGGTACAAAAACATAAAGTTGGGTCGATGAGGCAGTCCTCTAAGCTGGTCATGACTTTTCAGCACAGTAGACCAGCTCTTCTACTTCAAATTCGACTTGTAGGTTCTCTGAACTTGAAGTCTTATCTGTGACTGCACCAAATGAACCAATGATGCAACGTACAGAGGTAGAATTTCTCACACTGATAAATCAATGTTGAGGTTCAACACACCGGTGCATAGAAGCAAAAGTCATAGGCTTTATGGTTCTGTAGAAAAAATATGCGCAATGTACACAGCATATTTAATTGCGTTCAATGCCACACCACTCGCATACAGGTTAAAATGAGCCAAGTGTGATGCAGGTGGTTGTTATTTTGACTGCGAGTCACTGTGCCCTGTCTTCAGAGCACCCAAAACACGAAAAAACACTTTGGTTCACGCTGACATACGCAAGACATTTAATACACACAAGAAAATGGAAATGGATTGCTAACCCCTAATGAAGCATTTCTCCGCTAACGCTTACATTAACGTAAAACAATAATACATGACTAACAACATACACTCGCGGAAACGGAAACATGGTGTATTGTCCACGCAAAACAGCTCACGGTTGCATGAGGAGCGGGGTCTGGTGAAAGGTCAAGCGACGGTCTCGTCGCCATTGCAGTGATGCAGCTTACGGGCGCGTTGTGAATGGCGGGCGAGTTGTGCCCAGCCGGCAGAGAAGAAACAGAAGCGGAAACATTGAGGATGGCACGCCTGGAGGAACTCAGGTTCTGCCAACGGGTGCAGGCGTCCGCAGGCCTCGGCATAGGACTCAGGGATTTGAGGATGTCACGAAGTGCAACAGTGCATTTGCCTGCGTTTCACAGGTAATCCCGGACGGATGATGTCTTGCTGGCTCGGGCCTGGAACCCGACGGCCCGCCTTCAACTCCTGGTCTGCATGGCCTTCCTTCATTCTTTGTGTCTTCCTGAAAATCTTCCGTCTTCTACCAACACGCTTCGACTGCTCTCTTCGCTGCTTCATGGTTCCACAGGATTGGTCCTATTCGAAGCACCGCGTTTTTGAATGATTGGCTCTTCCGATCTCACCCGCTGTACTTGTTTAGTAGCTTTAGCGTCAGGCTGCTAAGCACGAGGTCGTGGGATAGGATCCCGGCCACGGCGGCCGCATTTCGATGGGGGCAAAATTCGCCCCCCCCCCCTCCTACCGTGCATTGAGTACACGGTAAAGAACGCCAGGTGGTCTAAATTAATCCGGACTTATCCACTACGGCGTATTCCATAATCAGATTGTGGTTTTGACACGTATTACCCCAGAATTTTATTCACTTGTCCTGATCTCTGTGCATTGCCATGATTGGTTCCTTGTTCTGTTCTTTTTTGGGGCACTTGTGCTCGCTCTTGGATCTCCGTCGTCATCGACTCTTCCCAAGCACAGCGCTTACATCCCGGTGCGCAATATTTCTTAACCTCTTATTATTCTTCGCTGCAAGACTACTAATCATGGTTTCGCGCACTTCACTCATCCCATAAGCCCCGTTTCCGAATCATTTTTTGTTGTTAATGTTGTTGTTAAAGAGAACAAAGCGCCACTAGAGTGCGCGACATGTCTACTAAGCATCTCAAGCGTTGCACGAAACGTTCAGCCGATCACATCAAGTACACATCCTACAAAATTCTCACTAAGCGTCCACCAAAAGTCACTCACAAGTTCAAGTTCACTATTCACAAGAAACCATTTATTCAGTTCAAGGTCGAAAATCTAGAGATGGCAATCAGTTATTCTTCAGCTCTCAGGTTATTCCACCCCAGATGTGAAGAATTATACGTTTGACCTGCATATTGGAGAACAGCAATGCAGCTGCTTTTATGCGCGTTCGAAGGATAGAACGTCAGTGACAGCACTCAGCACCTGATCCCCTTCGACGGCCATTATATTGCTGGAACAAAATGAAGCTTGCAAGTACCTTGCCTGACGATTTGCGTCCTCCGAAAGCGTGATGAGATGTCCTGATGCTCTCCCGGTGTTTCCGCAGTTATCCCAACGTGCTCTTATGAAGTTAGCGGAATCTGCCACTGATATCTCACGATAACTGGTTCCTGTTACACACTACGTATCATAGCACATAACTGCGTCTCCACTAGACAAACAGGAATGGACACTCAATTTAATGTCATCTAGGACAGGGGTCTCCAAACGTTTTGGCCAGAAGGCCGGACTGTTTACCAGCGGTGGCGGTGAGGGACGGGTAATTCATAATGAAATAAATTTAAGAAAGATAATTTTAAACATCACTTTTGGTACTGGACCGCGACTAAAAACTGTGTTACAAATTATCCAAGCGCTTTCTCGAAATAATTTCTTACTTCATGTATTAGTTGCATTGACAGGCGTGAACAACGTTCAGAAAATGAACGAAAATTTTTCAAATAAACTTTCGCTTTTAACGCCACAGTCTTTGTAGGTACATCGTTCTGGAATATAACAAACATTCTTGGATGAAAACAAGCTTGTTTACATTTCCCGATAGCTCAAAATTTTTATTTTTGGCTATTCACAGTGATTTTATTCGCACCAAGTAGACAGCTTCAGGACGTTGAGGTGCTCTGGGAAGTGTCCGTATTCTTTACAAATTGTCTTCTGTTTTGCTGGTGGATAGCTTTGTCCTTAAGAAGCGAAGTTAGTTGTAGATACCTCTTCAGGCACGCACTTTCATATGGCACGTTAAGCTCATTTTTTGCATGATTGAACCAATTAACCAAGCTGGTTTCAAAATTAACACTGACTGATCCGCTAAATAAGTACGACCAAATTGTTAGGCACCAAGAGATTGGTCCTTTCATTGGAGATGTTGATGTTAGTTAAAAAAGAAATCTGAGGCAGAGTGGTTTGAGTGATTCATGTGGAGGCTCCTATTTATACAATAACCACATTGTATAGCTGTGACGTAGAACACATGATCTTAATTAAAGACCGTCTAGTGCGCGTAGAAAATTTACAATATATACAAAGAATACGAAATTAATAAAAACAGTCGTGATCACAATGAAAACGTGCGAAAACACCGAAACAAGCCACAAAGTGCAGTATGAAACAGGTGGAAAAAAAAGTTCGATATAATAACGGAGGCTTTTAAGTTCTCGACGCAGAACGATGGTGGCCGCTGAATACAATGTACAACATGGACACTGTACTATTTCCTTATATTTTATCACTTTGCCCACAGCATCAGAAATGGCATTGCAGTAGCTGAGATATAGTACAATGCATGGGAAACAACTACCATATACAGGTGAATTGTCATGTGCATAAAACATTGTACTAACGCACACACACGAAAAAAAACACTGCAACAATTAACCACAAAAATATAAAGCAAAAATTTTAGCATAAACAACCGTGACAGGGCCTACCAATTACAGGAAACGATTGTTTGAATTCGATAAATATTTATTATCGCATTATTACTTGTCCCACGTAAATGCTCTACTGAAGCAAAAACAATTATCATTTCCGGTGGTGGTGGCAACTTCTCGGGAAGCTGGTTCCAATTCGAAATTGTCCGGTGAGAAAAGTCCATAACAAATCTTACAGTTTTGCACCTTATTTCTTTAATTTTGTTGACGTCGTCTCGTCGTACAGAAACATAATCACAATGAATTAAGTACCTTTCAAGCCGTATACCTGTTTGAGAATGAAAAACCTTATGAAGAAATATCAGTCTCAGCATATTTCTACGTTTCCCTAATGAAATATAGCCAAGGTTCTCCTTAGCACGTGTTACACTGAACCAAAAACATATCGAACCCCTAATTTTTGCACTCTTTCTATTCGCTGAATGTTACGTTTGAGCCAGGAATCCCTCACGGTAGAGGCGTAATGAATGTTGGAACTAATAAACCTAATGTCCGGCATGCTATGGCTGTTTTTTTCCAATGTGGCGATGGCCTTATAACTCGGGGTAAATATCACGCCAAGGTATCAGGACTCGCACACAGGAGTTAGCTCGGCAGTGTTTACGACGTACATGTAATCGTGGGCGGATCACTTTTTTTTGTAAACGACATGCAAGCTGTTATATTGTTTTGCAAATTGGTATATGCATCCCCCAAGCACTGCAATACGCAACTATGCTGTTCAACACATGTTGCAAAAGGCACAATCCTGTTGATCAATGATAACGCGATAGATCACACAATCGTCTGAGAACAGGCGCATATACGAAGACAGGTCAGCACCTATATCATTCATATAAATTAAAAACAGCAATGAAACCAAAACGGACCCCTGTGGCAATCCTGATGTCGCATCAAGCTCATGCGATCCTATGTTGTTGTGTGTGGTAGTGCGCGAAGACAAAGTTTAGAGAATTGTCCGCGTGTGAACGTGAAAATGCTGAGCGCAAGACGACGACAAAGAGCATCAAACACGAGGCGCCGCGGCACAAGAAAAACAAACAAACAAACCAAGCGCCATCCAATTGGAAAGGACAACGGCGCTCACGGGGGCCAATGACCCATGCCCACGGAGCCCGAAGATAACCAATCCAAAATTAACACACGTACCAGAGGGTAGAAAAACGAGCCGCGCTGGCAGAAGAGGAGGGAGAGTTCTTGAAGCGGCACCAGGAGAAGGTCGGCCACCGGATCGGGAGTTGAAGACGGCCGTCGGGTTCCGGACCCGAGCCACCAGGACTTCACCCGGCCGGGGCCTCCTGCCAACCCATTCCTGGGCGTCGCTACTCCATCCGTTGAACTGCTGCCCGAGGCCGGCGAGCGTCTGCGCCCGTGTGCAGAACGAGAGCTGTCGCGCTACGGGCCCGTGTTCCACAACCAGCTGCCCGGCCAGAACGCCGCCGCCATCTGCCCGTGCTGCCGAGCCGCCTGCTTTCCTGGGCATCGCCACTCCACTCGGTCACAGACTGCTACTTGAGACCGGCGAGCTCCAGCGTCTGAAGGAAGCGATCGAGCTGTCGGGCTACGGGCCCGAGTGTGCGCCCAGCTGCCTGGCGAGAACGGCGCCTCGCTCTTCATGTGCCGCCAGCTGCCCGTGTCCCCTCCGCGAGCCGGAGCCGATGCGATCGGGCGCTCTACCCTGTCGTCGACCAGCCCGTCATCCAGTTGGTGAGACGAACGCCCTTCTTTCGTCGCCTTACCACCACCCTTCCACATCGAACTGTTACACGCGCTGTCATCTATGCCTAGTCCTAGCTCTTTGTGTTGCCTAACTTTGATTTTACTTGTGCCTTCCTTTCTATTCATTTCCTCTGCTCTTCAATTCATTTCTCCTACTTGCCTTCATAACGTGTGTATTAAATGTCTCGATCTGCTTTTTGAAACCAACGGCTTCGTCCTTTGATTCGGTCCTCTGAGGCTCTGCCTCAGAGACCTGCTTTGAAACAAGAACCTGCACATCAGAGTTGTTAATAACTGTGCGCTGGCCTTTAGTAATTGAGCATTGTACCAATCGAGGAAATTACCCAGTGATTTAATATTATATCATGAAAGTTTTTCAAGCAATAAGTGATGAGGTACAGCATCGAAATCTATTTGTAAATCCAAGAAAATGGCATCAATGGAGCAACTCTAGTCTAATACACTAATAAGCTTGCTAAATCATGTCATGTCTAAAACCATGATGATTAAGACTTAGCAATGCGTAGGTATCGAGGTGGTTCATAATACTAGTAAAAAGAATGTGTTCAAAAATTTTACAAACAAAACTTCTTAAAGAAATAGGTCGATAATTGGATACAGTACTACATGGTCCCGATTTGTGTACAGGCACAACATTGGCCATTTCCAGTCATCATGCAGGGTGCTTAGTTCTAAATATTTAGTAAAAACAACATGTGAATATCGAGACACAGAAGCAGCGTATAAAGAGAGAAAAACAGTAGGCAAATCATCAGGCTCAGCTGCCTTATATTTAACAAGTCACTTGAGTAGCAATTCAATTCTCATTGAGCCAGTGACATCATCCACGTGGTCAGTACATTCTCTGTCATAGTTCAGAAACACATCCCTGTTATGAGAGCACCTCCCAAATACCGACCCAGAGAAGGAATTGAATTGGCTTTAGCCCTGCAGTCGTGAACAATTCTGCCATTATTTTCAAGCCAGTGTACTAAAATTTCGTCGTTGCAGTTCGTTTCGATAAATTTACCAAATTCTTTAATCCGCTCCTTCATTCGCGAATTTAAAGAATCAAAATATGCGTCTTTTGGTTGTTTCCTAGCACTGTTTAATTCGTTTGCTGCTCTTGTTAGTTCGTCTTTCTTGGAAGGTGACGGTTTTCTTTTATAATGTACGTTTTTTTCAATTATTTTTGCTCTAGATTCCTTGTGCAAGAAACCTAAGGGTCCCGGACAAAAGGTGCTTCTTTGCACTTGATGGGTCGGGATGCTTATGTCCGTTGCACCTGACATGAGGATGCTTTCTTCTTCAAGCATTTCTGCGAACTTCCTTCGTGAAGCTCTTGCTACGCCCTGATGACTGCCACCATGACGGCACAAATTGCTCACGCAACCCAAACATTTTGTTCTTCAATACGCACCAGAGCTCATTGACACGTTCCGATTCCGAAAGTGTTAGAAATGTGTCATAGCATGCGTCCAGTGCGGATGATATGTCATTTACGCACGCTTTCCTAGAAGTGTAAATACGCCAAGGTCTGCTACTTATTATCTTTGCATATTTGAGATTCATCGAACACAGAACAACATTGAGATCAGCTATGCCTGCGAATACAGGTGTGGATTGTGCTCCTGAGGCCAAGTTGGTAAAAAGATCTGACCCTTCTGGTCACTAGTGAGCTGCGTCACTAGCTGTGATAAACAAATAAAACTGCATATATTTATCATTTCCTTGCTCGTCATATCCCCTGCACTAAACGCAGTGAAATGCCCCTAATCCGGACGGACACACATTCGAACAAATAAAGTGGGAGCAGTTCAATAACATAAATATAAAAGGTCATAATTGCGCCAATACTCAAATGTGGAGTGAATTTTCACCAAAAATTTCAGAAGGGAAGAAAATATTTATATTACGATATTCGTATATTTTCCATATTAACATAGGCAGAAATGTGGAAGCATGCATTGACAGTAAAATGCACCACAGGGCACTAAGCAGAATTTCCTATATTTAATGCATGGGAATGGCGTCCCGTGGCCGTCTTGTAGGACGCAGTATAATGTAAGTGGTGGAACTAATCTTTATTTCAGTGAACAGCGGCGGAAAGCCTGATGAGCCAATAATGAGCCGATTACTGAGGTGTTCATTAAATAAGTCAGCCCTGTATCTCGCTTTGCTATTTTAGCAGCGAAGCTCCTTAAGGTCTAGCCTTGTCCGTACGCCATCATCCGTGCTCACATCCACTGCCACGCCATCTCTCTGTCATGGATGAAACGTTGCATGCAGTGGCTCAACGTCCATACACGAGATGGCGCTGATGTGTATGGCGCGCCGTCGTCCGGGCAGCGACTAAATTATTGACTTCATGACTTCATGTCAAAGGTGGCAAGAGCGTTTTTAACCGGAAGAGAATCACCAGCCATTCATAACGTCCATTAGTCGTGACAAATGCAGCTTTCTGAATGTCGTCAGGATGCATTTGGACATGCCAGTATCCGGAAGTTACATCCAATGTAGTAAAAAAACTTTCCATTTCTCAAGTGGTCAAGGACATCGTCAATCCGTGGAGTTGGCTGATAGTCGGGAACCGTTATGAAGTTGTGCTTGCGGTGGTCAGTACATTAACGAGTGCGTACCTCGCCTTTCTTTTTCACTATATTGACCGGTGCGGAGTAGGGAAAATGAAGGCCTCACAATACCTTGCTTAACATGGATTTAAGCAAGGATGCTTGTGAACATCTGTATGGTGCTCGATGCATTTGAACATCATTGGTGCTCAGTACATGTACATGTACAGTACATGTACAGTAAAATGTTGCTCAGTACAGATGTATCCAATGTCCGTCTGGGATTTCCAGAATATATCTTCATATTTCTTATTGCGATAGCAATTATGTGGATACTCTAGGTGAAACTCCGCCGTCGTCGTCGTCGCCGTCGCTGTTGTCGTGAGGTTCCGTATCTTGTCCATGAGCGATCAAATCGTCGCCACGCGCCATACGCTGAATGAGCGAGTGAAAGCATGCGACGGTTGGCCGGCAATTGCGGCTCGCGCACACAAGGGCGGGAAGGGGAAAGGAAGCCCACTCTTCCAGCCGCGCAGAACGCTCCGGACCGAGGGTAGTAGGTGGAAGGGCCGCGCCTTACTGCGGCCGCGCACTCCTGCCGCGCGGAAATCTCCGGGGAGGGGCCACGCTTTACTGCGGCCGCACATTCCTGCTGGGACGCAAGGCTTCGGGGAGAGGGGATTGGGGGGAGGGCGTTCTGCACCACGAGCGCCCGCCCGCGCGCCTGTCTCAACAGCCATCTGCGGCACTGGCAGATTCCGCCCTTCCTGTGTTTTAGCGGCTAAAATAGCGTTGATGCAAGCGCCGGAACGAAGCTCAATTCGCTCGCTGCTGCTGCTGCGCTGACTGAATCCATCATTTTTAACAGCCAGTTTCCGGGATCATCGAGTGAGACGCGCCCATGTTTGCCTCTGCACGCGTCATGCCATGCTTGTTAATTCAGTTAGTTTACCTATGTTTGAAAGCTTATACGGGCGACAAAACTACTATCCTTACTTTGGATAAATGTCCACCAGTTTGCGATCGCAATCGATGCTTCGCTTTGTGGCGAAATTACAATTACATTGTGAGACGTCGACCGATGCGATGCCTTTATTTCCGAGCAGTCGCCCGAGTCAGAGACGAAGCACCGCCCGAGACAAAAGATGATGATGTGTCGTATGTACAGATGACGATGACGATATGCACAAATAGCGCTCACACAAGATGATGAGTCGTTTGTACAGATGACGACGACGATATGCGCAAAATGCGCGCACAATATAAAAAGTTCGAGCTTAGCCTCCTTTTTGAGTGTCTTGATTGGAGATGCTTTAGCGCTTTCCTTATGGTTCGTATCGTGTGCGTTCAGGATGTCACGTGTTTGTGTAAATGCCTTGCTTTCCATGTTTACAGAAAGATTGAACTACGAAGCGCTGTCTAGGCCAACAATCAACTACGTTCTCATCCTTTGCAGAACGTGCGCATCTACTTTCTTTGTGATGTTTCCAATCTGCAACTGAGTGATTACGCAACCCAAAGTTCGAATACTTGATGTAACTTCTTCAAATGTGACGTTAAAGTGCCTCCATCTCACTAATACAAGTAATCGCTGCTCCGGTATCGAGTATTGCAGTGACTGGTTTTCCGTTGATTATAGCTTCAAATCGTAATAACGAAACTCTGCTGGGTCACTCTTCCCTTTTCTCGATGCAGTATCAAGAGCAGACACGTTGCCGCGTTCATTTTGCCAATGAAACTGTCGGGGGAAACCAGCAGCTGAGCGGAATGTACATTTATTTCGTGGAACACACGGGCTAGATATCAACGTTTTAGTGCTGCGGTCTGTTGAAGAGAAATGGATCTCTTGGCATTCTAGTTAGAGTTCGAGTAAAGGAAAGTCGTCTTACCCGTTTCATGGAAGTCTCGACTTTTTGGGCAGTGGCGAGTCACTCTGATGGTGAGGTGAAATACTGTCCGGCTAGCGCTAGTTCCACGTCAGGACGAACCCCGTCAGTCAGTCCAGGGATGATGTGGCACTCTTTAAGATCGACCATGGCACACTGTCTTTTTTCGTGTGAGTGCTCCTTGATGGTCTGTCCTCCGTTGAGCCGGTAGTGAATGAAAAGCCGGACCGCATCTCCTTTGGTCGTCGCAAAGCGGTCATGCATGCCACACTTGATGTCCTCCCCGATTCGCTGTGGCCGAATATCTTTCAGATACCACTTGAACGCTTGCCTTTCAATGTACCCGTTTTAGCGACTTACGCGATCGCGCTGCGTCCACGATGCTTGCACCGCTTTCATCTCTAAAAGGTAGAGCCACTTGTCGATGGGGACGTCTTCTGGCGTTCCTTTGTATTTCTGAAGGTTGAGTGGAGGCTACGGGGTAGCCATGGTCGGTTGATGAGAATGATACTGTCGACTTCAGCAACCTCAAAAGTAAGACACGTGCCGTGGTTGAGACGCCATGCATTTCTTCTAAAGTACGCGAGCTTCGTCGTCCGCTTCTCCAGCCATCGCGCTCTTCAATGTCTATATATATATATATATATATATATATATATATATATATATATATATATATAGTGTTTCTCTTACCACGCCCAATTTATGTGGTTCTAATGTGCCGTACGATATTAAAATGATTTGTGGAAGTTGGGGGAGGAGGTGGAGGAGGAAATCTCTTCATTTAATGTCAGCACTAAGGCCCAGTAAATTGGAGGAGTGCTTTAAGCCTTTCTCACCGCCGCGGCCGGTCGGCCCGGTATTGCGCTATCTCCGAGATCGGCCCACTAATTCCTGTTCACGCGCAGTGATAGGGACGTCAGCCGGCCGGGGTATCCCCCCTCTCCCTCCCTCCCCCCCACCCCCGGAGAAGGCATGAGGGGGATGCATGGCGGGGCTAGAGGAAAGCAGCGTCGCTGTATGTAAAACACTGCCCGCCCAAGCTCAAGGAGATTTACTTTTCAGCTCATTAGAAAGGATCCTAAAAACTAGCTATGCTAGGTGAAATTCTAGCGAATTCACAACGTGTACCTTTAGAAGTAAAGTTTACAGATCTCACCTGGAACAGCAATGTGCTATCGCAGACATGCTTCAGATCACCAAATTCCCTCCCTTTTAAATATCTTCGACGGGTTCATCTACTTCAACACGACAATACTAACGAAAGTGTTCAGAAATTCTCTAATTCAATATTACATCTGTTGCCGTTTATTTATTCTTTATTGTATCTATGTGTTACGTGCTGTAATTTAATGTGTGTTACAGCACAGACTAGCGTTTTCATTTCATAAATTGTAAGCATCATGACAATCAAATGTATACTAATACACATATTTCAGTCTCCCGCATCTTAGAAGAGTAGAAGATCGTCATCTTCTTTTTAAATGTAAATAAAACGCACGTGCTTCTGTTTGACACAAAGCATGGTGAAGATTATTACCGTTTATTTGCTTTACATTCACTGTTTTCCTGCTTGATTGATGATCCTTACACGATGCTTTGTTTTTTATTCTTATTATTGCTACTACTGCCGCACCGTTTGCTATAATAATATGTTGTTTTCCTTCTGTTGATCTGTGTATGCAGCAGAAGCCTCTGTTAAGGTAATAAAGCATTTAGCTTCCCTTTCGGTTTTGTGTATTCAGGCCTTTTTATGTTGCCGAAAATCTCCGTAAGATGAAATGAAAAATAAGGCATTATTGGCATGGGGCAGTCATGTCTACAGCCTTCCAATAATCACTTCCATAAAAAATACCAGAGTAGCAATGCCTAACAATGAAATGAAAAAGAATGTGAAACTCGCCAGTTCATCAAGCTGCTTTAAGGAAACTTCGTTGCTTGAGGCGCTAGTTAATCTGCTTTGACACTTAGCAGAGAGGACTAACTCGGGTAACTGAATTAACGAAGCTTCGTGTATTCTCCGCAGGACATCCCTGTATGCGCGTATATACGGAAAGTTTTTTCTAGTGATTGTAGAGGTCCAAACTGTATGAAATGCTTCTTTTGATTCCACAGAGCCTTGAGCACGCATAGATTTCATATAACACGATGCCAGTCTCCTTGTGATGCATACATGCTTCGTTCGTAGTGCACATTTCTCGCAGTACTCCCCACGGTGAAGCAACGTCGCTTGTTTTTCCAAAAACGCTGTACGCAGCTTCCCGTAAATTCCAGTGATTTCAGAGTCGACCTCTCCCTTCACGATTTTTGCTACCAATGTAGACGGCTCGACGCACACAAGTTTCAGGTCGTCGAGCGCATCCTCAAGTGCTGAAATGGTGTCAACTGCAGGCGGCGTTCGTTGCACACTCAGCCTCGACACGAGCTCACTTCGGAAATAGTTGGAAAGCGGAAGGATGGCCATGAGCCACACAGCGTGGGTGGCGTGCCAGCGTTGACGGCGAGGAAGCGGTGAGGAAGTGGATAAAAATGAAGCAAACAGAAACAATAATGAATCGGCGAGGCTGATCGACGACCACGAACGCTGACTTCGTTGCCAATCCATAACACACAGAATGAACCAGGTCCCAGCGAGTGATGTGATCAGCAACCACAGAGCGAGCTTGGACTCGCAGAGAATGTCAAGGAAAGAGACCGGCACTGGTTCATCTGATTTCAAGTAAAACATCTCTTTGTCTGAAACGTACACGGCTGGAATTGAGAAAAAGCGAATGTACCATGGAGTTATTGTTAGGAGATCGCCAGACATGTCAATACTGCCGTAAATAATACTGGTGTAGATATCTTTTCCGTTTTGGTAGTATGTAAGCCTTAACGTAACGTTCAATGCGGCAAGTATCTTCCACAGGACGTCCAATTCATAACGTATGCCAGTTGGATTTGTATCATATATGCGCCCGACGAATATAGTACTGTTTCTTATATTGCTGTCACCGAAAGACATTGAACGTTTTGTTTGCGTGTTTGGCGCAAGACCCCTTGAGTACACCGAGACACGCGGACTGTTTAGTTCCTGCGAATTTTCAATAACACTATTTCCAGTGAGATTTACTTCGTTGGTACCGCAAGTGAAATTTCTTAGGCTCGTTCTGCACATGAAGCTATACAGCGTGCTTTTGGAGTCAGCACTTTCATCTAGGAGTATCCAGTCAACCAGGTATGTCGATACATATTTATGAAAAACTCTGGCAAGGCACGTTTTGACGTTAGGACCCAAATTTCGGGCGACTACCTTGGTTTTGATGTTCGCTTTAAAATTGTTCTCTATATATTTCGCAAACCCTGCGGTCTGCAGGTTCCATACGCTTACAGGCCATGGCAGGTCGCGCAAAAAAGCATTATTCTGCTCTCCCCACTGACTTTTGCAAGTAGCGAGTGCTACGTTATCATGGCTTGAGATGAGTGTATCAATGGCGGGAAGAATACGGGGATCTCGCGCTTGTCCCCAAGATGCCAAGTATGGCTTGCCTAACGCACTTACTGCAGATGCCACGAGCGCCAATAGTATCGTTGAAACTGCAGCCCTAATTAAACGTCTATCCATAACGACAAAATATATCTACATATACACAATGACTGAAATTCAAGACAAATGAGTTTATTTCATTATGTCTCTTAGGAACGAGCTATGTACATTAAGAGCAACAGCGAATATCATCCTCTATTCGTTAATCAAGATAAACAATTGACTTGTGCCGTTCCACTGACTGAAGAGTGCTGTTGTAATTTTAGCTGCAAAAAGGTGTCGCGCTTTTTCACGAAGCCAACACGGATATTCACGACATCGGTGATTGTGTTCCCCGATTAATGAGCGCTGCGGTATTGTGAGCATATGCTTGTACCTCTTCTACAAACTGATACATTTGACGATTGAGGTTTAAATGCCTGAAAACGTTATTTGCGGGATCGTACGTTTTACTGCCACTCTTACTGTTGACTTTAATGAATGGAAGAGTTAATTTGAAAGGTCAAATTGAACACCTTTTAGTGGAGGGTCTTGACTACCACCATTTTGTTGAGCCTGCAGAAAAAAATTACTTGGATGCCCAAAGTGCGTCTGCAGAGCTACCTGGTCCGAATGAGTCATCCGAGAAGATTCGGTGAACAGCGGCAGCAGAAGTCGTGCGAAGGTAGACTATTCAACTGAAAAACTGGACAGACAAAATGACGCTGGAACGATAGAGGATACAGGGTGGTCGCGTATGTCAGCACACAACGCTCCAACGTTACGGCCACGACCGTACAGCTTTCCTGAGCTATATGCAGGCGTTGCCGCCCCGGCGCTTATATTCTCGGGTTGGCTCCAATCGGTGCAGCGCCTGGAACGGAGAAGATAACCATCAGCTCAGAATGGGGCGAAGATATAGACTTTGCGTGGCACTTTCTTTTTCTATTAGAGTCAAAATGCAGGGAGCCATTTCATAAAGCTCTTCGTTCATGTGTGTTGTTGGGCGTTGGCCGCCCGCTGTCTTCAATAATATGTGCGACATCATCATTGTGAACAATTCCGTCGGAGGCAATCGTGTTTTGCAAGTGAATGCTAATTTTTGGCCGCTTTCAGATAAAGACTAATACAAATCAACAGATGACGCATGGAAATATCTCGCAAACACAAACTCCTACTAGAGTAATATCTGTTCGTATGGCGTGCAGCGCTCCATTTTATTTACCATGTGCAATGAGGCGCTCGGTATGAGGTACAATACGAAAGCGCGTGGCAAATTTCTGTTTCGCTGTAGCTCATAGCGAGCGCGATAATGCACATTTTGTTCGCACGCATGACAGCAGCCATGTATCTGAAGGTAGCCCAAACAATATCATTATATTTTCGGCACAGCGTCTCTATGCACTTTCGCCCTACTGAAATGACTCGTCGTATAAATAACTTCTCGCTCTTGTCGGATGTCGCGCATCGCTTCCCGCTGCTTAGCCATAGTTTCTGCCGGGACTGCGAGATCGTACGCCACCTCGAACGTTTGCTATTTTTCCGCTAGCAGACTGTGTTGAACCACCCCGTCAGTGATTTACAAAACCAACCGGTCGTGTAGCATTTCGGTAAGCGAGAACCCTTCCCCGCCTACCCCGCAGTTTCAGGCTAACCAGCGCAAGGCGGTGACGTAGTCAGCACAGATTCCCAGCTTTCCTGCTGCCGTTCGGCGAACACGTAACGTCGAAAGGCGCTCGGGAGGTATTGGCAGGCGATGATAACTTGACAAACCACATTCAGAGCTCGAAGAGACTTAACGAGTGTTGCTATCACAGAGTACGTTTCTGGTTCGCAGCAGCTGAGCAACACAGCCGTCTTGTATACGTCCGCAGTCAACTGTTAACGGAACAAGATATTTCGATGCACTCGACGCATTATTTTTCATTATTATATGGTACTTATGAGACGCTGTCTCCTTTAGTTGGCACCGGCTAGTTATTTCCACATAGACATATAAAGAAAACATTAACTGAGACGCAATAAAACTAAAAGTCCACTCCAAATTACAATAACAGAAAGTGCAATTACATAAGCACACCAATGCCATATTAGGACTCGAAATCAACTCAGAAACATGCTCAGAAACAGGCGGAACGAAATGACACGACGGGTCGCATCACAACGGACTTTCCTCTTGTCCTGAAAGGCCGGGGTGTGCGCGCGCGCAATTTCGCGGCAGTGGGCGACGCGGGCGGCGAACTCCTCTGGTAGAGATGTGGATGGAACAGAAGGCGTTGAGAGAAAGGTGGTGTCCAAAACAAAATACGGTGCACGGCCGTACACGAGTAAAAGGGGCTGTAGTTTGTTGTGCGTTTAACAGCAGTATTATATGCAAACGTGACGAAAGGAAGTATAGTGTCCAAGTTCGCCTGGTCGGGTTTCACATTCATGGAGATCATGTCGGACAGAGTTCGATGGAAACGCTCGGTAAGACCATTGGTTTGGGGATGGTACGCAGAGGTGGTCTTATGGATGGTGTTGGAGGCTTGCAGGACTTCAGCAAGAACATGGGAAAGAAATGTCTTGCCACGGTCACTTAGGAGAACACGAGGCGCACCGTCAACCAACGCGGAGGCGCACAACCAACACGAAGCATGGTGGTCAGTCACAATTCTGAATTGGCGGCCATATAAATAGGGGCGAAACTTTTTTATGGACCATCCGATGGCGAGGCATTCTTGTTCGGTGATAGTATAGTTTCGCTCAGCAGGAGAAAGAGTACGACTCGCGTAGGCCACGACCTGCTCTTCAGACGCGTAGTTCCGCTGCAGCAGGACAGCGCCTATTCCATGCCCACTTGCGTCAGTGTGGAGGATAGTAGAGGCTGTGGGATCAAAGTGACGAAGCACTGGTCCTGATGTGAGGCATCGCTTGAGGGTCTGAAAGGCGGCTTTACATTCGTCCGTCCAGGTAAATGGTGTGGTCGTGGTCAGGAGTTTATGAAGAGGAGCTGCGATAGTCGCGAAGCCACGCACAAAGCGGCGGAAGTACGACGCTAATCCGAGAAAGCTGCGAAGTTCTTTAGGTGTGGTTCGTGTTGGGAAATGCTGTACAGCAGCGACCTTGTCGGGATCTGGCTCAATTCCGTTCTTGCTGACCACGTGACCTAATACTTTGATGCTGCGGCTCGCAAATCGACACTTTTTAGTATTGAGCTGGTGACCGGCCTTGGCTAGGCACGTGAGAACGTCGTCTAAACGTTCTAGGTGCTGGGAGAAGCTGGACGAAAAGATGACAATGTCGTCCAGGTAACATTGGCAGGTTTTCCATTTGAGGCCGCGTAGCATGGTATCGATCATTCCTTCAAATGTGGCTGGCGCATTGCAGACCAAAAGGCATTACGTTGAATTCGAAAAGGCCATCAGGTGTTGCAAACGCAGTCTTCTCTTTGTCGGGCTCATGCATCGGGATCTGCCAATATCCAGAACGCAAGTCGAGGCTCGAAAAGTATTCGGCACCTTGTGAGGTATCCAAAGCATCGTCAATACAGGGCATAGGATATACATCCTTACGGGTAATTTTGTTTAGTGCCCTATAATCGACGCAAAAGCGTACCGAACCGTCCTTTCTTTTAACTAGGCCAACAGGAGACGACCAAGGGCTTGCTGAAGGCTGCATAACGTTCCGTGCGAGCATCTCGTTCACTTGGTCTTCTATAACTTTCCGTTCAAGAGACCATACACGGTAAGGGCGGCGGCGAATGACGCGGGATCCGTCGGTTTCTATGTGATGCGTGGCCACGGTTGTTTTACCCAAGCCATCCGAACACACGTCAAAGCAAGGCTGGTGTTTCCTTAAGACGGTCAGCAAGGCATCAGTCTGAGTTGGGCTCAGATCTGAACTCACAGTAGCCCTGAGAGCACTGGGTGAACCGTCCGTGGACGTACACTCGGCGAAGGAGGAAAGAGGCGAAGCAGTAACGACACATACTGGTGCTGCGTCGATAAGCATGGCAACAGTGGACCCCTCCGGCAGCAGAATTGGCTCTGATGTCGTGTTGTAGGCGGTCAGATTGGCGCAGCCGCGTGAAAAACGCACTAGACAAGAAGCGATGGCGATTCCCCGAAAAATGCAGCTCTGAGAAGGGGAAACCATTGCGTCGCCGTCGATATTTCAGCTTGATCTAATGGTGAGAATGCGGGCTTGGCCGGGTGGAAGAACAAAATCTACCTCTGTGACAAGGTGGGGCGGCGAGGAATCGGCAGCGTCACAGAGCTCGGTGTCCGCAATATGTATCAGTGGTTGTACGCACGAAATGACAGCAGATGCAGCTGACAAGAAATCCCAGCCCAAGATGATCGGATGAGCGCACGACAAAAGCACTGTAAACTGTATATGATGGCGAATTCCGTCGATGAGGACACGAGCAGTACACTGTCCGGTAGGGTAAATCGGACTGTCATTGGCGCCACGTAAGACCGGACCAACATACGGAGTTAGCACTTTTCGCAGACGGAAGCATAGTGCGCGATGAATAACAGAAATGGCGGCACCAGTGTCAATAAGAGCGTCGACAAAAACACCTTCCACACAAACAGCGAGTAAATTAGTCGGCCGAGCAGGAGAAATTGAGACAGTTCGCAAACAAGCAGTTTCTCCTCCAAAAACTGCAGTGTTTAGTTTTCCGGATGGTTGTCGAAAGAAGTGGAGGCAGGACGCAGGGGCAATGAAGTACGGCGGAACGGAGACGGGGAACGACGACGGGGTGAGCGAGAAGACCGGGACATGTTTTGGGACAACGGAGGTGAGGGCGAGCGACGAGCGACGTGACGAGGATATATAGGGTCCTGGAACGTAGGCATCCGATCTGAGCACATAGTCTCTCTGATAGGCGGAATAGCCACGTCGTTCATCATGCTGGCGCCGGTGGCAGAAACGAGAGATGTGACCATGTATGCCACAGTAGAAACATACTGGGCGGGAAGGGCGCCAGGTAGAGTCGTATGGTTGCACGGGGGCCTTCGCTACCATCGAGGCCAGGTGGTCGCACACAACGGTAGCAGGTGCAGATGGAACTGGGACCGCAGGCAGCGAAGCAATCTCGGCGTAAGAAGGTGCACAAACAGGCGCAGAGGACCGGGCATGTGTGACAGTTGGCATGGATGCCAGTTCTTCTTTGATGATCTCGCGCAAATTGGGAGGAGGAGCGCGCAGAGACGCAATGGCGGTGTTGGCTGGACCAACTTCATGGCCGTGAAGCTCCTCTCGGACAATGATGCGGATGAGCGCTCGGAACTCGTGAGCGTCGCAGGAGGCGCGTGGAAGACGAAAGGCGCAGATCGTGGCAAGGCGTTGGCATGTCGTGACGATGTCAGTAACTGAAGTGGGGCTCTGGACTACAAGAGCGTTAAAGGCAATGGAGTTGATTCCCTTCAGGATATGGCGGATACGTTCCCATTCGGGCATGTCACTCTGAGCGCGACGGCAGAGAGCCAGAACGTCTTCAATGTAAGACGTATAGGATTCGTCGGCTCCCTGGATTCGGGTAGCCAGCTTCTGTTTCGCTACTTCGGAGCGCCCAGCAGATGTGCCAAAATCTGTCGCAGCTGCGCAGTAAATGCTGGCCAATCAGGGAAGTCGCGCTCATGGATGAAAAACAAAGTTTGGGCGACCTGCCCCCAGGTAGAAGGCAACATAGCGGAGCTTGTGTGACTCGTCCCAATGGTTGCAAGCGCTCACCCTCTCGTACTGGTGAAGCCGGTCTTCCACGTCTTCGCCGCGAAGGCCAGAAAAAACCTGAGTGTCGCTTTGCGGTGCGGTAACGGACCAAATAGGCACAGCTGGCGGAGCTGAGGTGGTGGCAGCAGTGGATGCGGTGGTTTGTGCCATGACTGGTGTGGGCGAGCACAACCGTCGACCAGAGTGGAGCTCCAATGGTGACCGGTAGAGCAAGAGGACGGGATATCAACGCACGCTCCACCACTTGTGAGACGACGCCCGAGACGAAGGCAGAGCTCTTGTATTGTCACACAGCGTGAGACAGCCCACGAACACCAACCCGACAAAATGATGATGATCGTGAGGATGGGTATATACACATGAAGACGATGATGAACTGCACAGGTAGCGCTCATAATATATATATATATATATATATATATATATATATATCCTAAAGCACGCGCACTTTGTCGCCCGCTTCTCCAGCCATCGTGTTTTTCAATGGTCACACGTTTCCCAGTCCCCACAGGAAAGTCTAAGTTGAGAATGTGCAAAGTAACGCCGCAGTTTGCTGACGTGAACAAAGTCATTGACTCTGCCTAAAGGCGTCACTGAGCAGTTGATCTCATAGTTCACTGGTGATACCTTGCGTAGAATCTTGTAAGGACCTTCAATGACGGAACACAAATGGCGGTTGTTGGGTTTCCATGGTGTTTCGTCAAGTACGGAGTCGCCGACTTGAATGTCAAGCGTGAGAAACTTCCTGCCATAGCTTACTCTGTTCGTCTTGTGGTAGGCGAGCGATTTCTTAACGGCAGTTTTCCTTGCTTGTTCAGCAGCTTCATCTCGTAGCTCCAATAAGGCTGCATCAGATGGAATACCATACGAAGGTGCGTAACCAGTAACATTGTGAGGTGTTCTATTGTATTCGTCGATGAAATCCGATAGCAGCTTGGTCCAACACTTCTGTGGTTCATTGTTGATCTTGCATTTAAGTCTGGTGACTATGATTCAATTTGTCCGCTCGTTCATACCATTGCATTGGGGATGATGAGACGACATGAAGAGTTGACGTATTGGGTGAAGCTTTAGCAGCTGCTTAAACTTTCCTGTTGCGAACCCTTTCCCGCAATCAGCAAACCACTCGCGTGGTTTGCCGGTAGTGAAATGCTTTTAAGTACGAAATGTAGGCATCGCGGTTTTCATTTTTGTGAGCGAACGCCCATACATACTGGCATGGTGAATGACCAATTGGATGAATATTTTTGACGAGCCTTATCTAGAAAATCCTCTAATTGTGTCATTGCAAAAAGGTCCAAAGGTTCTTCAGCTGGAGGCAATGACTCAAGTGATCCGTATTTTTTTTTGTCTTCTTGCATTTGTGGCAGGTGTCACAATGTGTAATTTACATAGCGACATCGGTTATTATATCTGGCCATTATAATTGTGGAGAAAGGATTGACAATGTCTTCTTCACGCCGACATACCCAAAATGTTCATGAGCGTTCCTAAGAATGGTTGGGCGCAGTTTTTAAGGCACGTATATCTTCTTTAGGCTCTTCTTTTTGATGATGACTACGTCGTTTTCTAGAGAGTGCGTTCGTTTAGGGCGCTTGTTATTACATTTCTGAAGATCGCTGGGTGAGATACTCTGCACTACAGGAGTTCTGGAAGGTGCGTCAGCTTCAACATTTCTTATGCGTTTCTGACGTTTAATGTTCACGTCATACATTGATAACTTGAACGACCATCGAAAAAAGCCGACCTTCAGGATTCTTGAGATTATTCAGCCACTGTAGCGCGGCATGGTCATTTACAATAGCGGACGGCTTCCCATGAAGATAACAGTGCCACGTGTCAATCGCATCCACGATGGCAAGACATTCTCTCTCTGTGATGGCGTAGTAGATATCGTGCTTCAGTAGTTTACCGGGATGACATGCAATGGGATGTACATTTCTTGTGTCATGTGGCAGCTTCAGCATGGCACGAATCCCTTCACCAGAAGCAGCGCAGGATAAAGTGCACGCTCTTCAAGCGTCGTATATAATAACCACTGGTTCTTCAGTTATGCGCTTCTTGAGTTCCAAAAAGGCTTGTTCGCATACTTCTTTTCAAGTCCATTTAGTGTCTTTGTGGAGCAGTTTTGGGAGAGGAAGAGTGATAGCACTGAAATGAGGGATGTATTTGGCGGTAAGTATTTACGGTGCCGAGAAAAGGCTGCGGGTCTTTCTCTCGTTTGGGTGTTGGAAAATTCAGTATTGCAACAACGTTGCTTTGCTTAGGTGCCACAGTTCCTTGTGAAATTTTGTGGCCCAGATACGCTATGCTGGACTTGGCAAATTGGCACTTATTGCGTGTGAATTATACAATCTCGGCCTTAAAAGCTTTCAGTAATCCCTCGAGATGTCGAAGATGGTCGTCAAACGTCTCTGAGTATGCAACATCGTCAAAGTAGCCTATTACATTCTTGAGCCGATGTTTCGCTATTATTGACTTCACGACTTCATGTCAAAGGTGGCAGGAGCGTTTTCAACCAGAAGGGAATCACCACCCATTCATAACGGCCATTAGTCGTGACAAATGCAGCTTTCTCAATGTCGTCAGGATGCATTCGGACATGCCAGTATCCGGAAGTTACATCCAATGTAGTAAAAAACTTTCCATTTCTCAAGTGGTCAAGGACATCGTCAATCCGTGGAGTTGGCTGATAGTCGAGAACCGTTATGAAGTTGTGCTTGCGGTGGTCAGTACATTAACGAGTGCGTCCCTCGCTTTTCTTTTCCGCTAAAATGACCGGTGCGGCGTAGGGGACAATGAAGGCCTCACAATACCTTGCTTAACATGGATTTCAGCAAGGATGCTTGTGAACATCTATATGGTGCTCGATGAACTTGAACATCATTGGTAAGTGCGATCCTATGTTGCTCAGTACAGATGTATCCAATGTCCGTCTGGGATTTCCAGAAGATATTTTCAGATTTCTTATTGCGATAGCAATTATGCGGATACTCTAGGTAAAATTCCGCCGTCGTTATCGTCGCCGTTGCTGTTGTCGTGAGGTTCCATATATTGTCCACGGGCGATCAAATCGTCGCCGCGCGCCATACGCTGAATGAGCGAGTGAAAGCATGCGACGGTTGGCCGGCAATTGCAGCTCGCGCACACAAGGGCGGGAAGGGGAAAGGAAGCGCACTCTTCCAGCCGCGCAGAACGCTCCGGACCGAGGGTAGTAGGTGGAAGGGCCGCGCCTTACTGCGGCCGCGCACTCCTGCCGCGCGGAAATCTCCGGGGAGGGGCCACGCTTTACTGCGGCCGCACATTCCTGCTGGGACGCAAGGCTTCGGGGAGAGGGGATTGGGGGGAGGGCGTTCTTCACCGCGAGCGCCCGCCCGCGCGCCTGTCTCAACAGCCATCTGCGGCGCTGGCAGATTCCGCCCTTCCTGTGTTTTCGCGGCTAAGATCGCGTTGATGCAAGCGCCGGAACGAAGCTCAATTCGCTCGGTGCTGCTGCTGCGCTGACTCAATCCAGCATTGTATTGCGAAAGCAATTATATGGACACTTCAACCGGATTTCTGCCGTCGTCGTCGCCGTCGCCGTCGCCATGAGGTTCCCTATAGATAAAATCTTCGCCGAGCGCCGTATGCCCGAGCGGAAGCGTGCGGGGACGCGCGCTATCACGGAGAGCGAACGCACTTAATCTCCCACGCGCAAGCAAGGAAGCGGGAAGCCAGCGCCGGAGGAAGCGGAGGTGGGGGGGGGGGTGCACTTCCTCTCTGCCAACAACCGCGCTCGTCGCTCGCTCGCACCGTCGCTTATCCCCACACGGCTCTGACCTTTATGCGCCGTGCATTCGCCGCTCACTTTCCGTTTAAGCGATAGACCGCACCTACCTTCGCCCGTTGGTGCGGCGTATGCACTTGCTGGCAGCGTTTTGACAGTCGTTGTCTGCAGTCATCCAGTGTGATCTATTCATGTTTGTTTGTGCGCGCTCACACCACGCTTGTTCAATCAGTTAGTAATAGTCGGGCCACATTTTCCAACGCACGCTACACATGCAATGCTGCCCGAATCGGCAGTGCAGCACTACAGGTGTGTCCCTTCGCACGCGCTGCCCACGGGAAGCGCTTCTCATCAACACCACCTTTTCACACGAGCCTTCTCGTGGCCATCGAGTCTCTCTTCATGTCGGTCTACTTACGCCGCAGCACACCTGCTGACTTAATCAGATTAGCTCATGTTTACTACAATTCATATTGCTACCAAAGCCGCTCGCTTTACTTCGTATGACATTACTGTGTTGCTATCGCATTCATTGCTTCGCCCTTAGGCCGAAACTGTGACATTTTTTTGAACAGCCAGTTCCGGGATCATCCAGTGAGATGCGCCCATGTTTGCCTTCTGCACGCGTCATGCCATGCTTGTTAATTTAGTTAGTTTAACTATGTTTGAAAGCTTATACGGCCGACAAAACTACTATTCTTACTTTGGATAAATGTCCACCAATTTGCGATCGCAATCGATGCGTCGCTTTCTGGCGAAATTGCAATTATATTGTGAGACGTCGACCGATGCGATGCCTTTATTTCCGAGCAGTCGCCCGAGTCAGAAACGAAGCACCGCCCGAGACAAGAGATGGTGATGAGTCGTATGAGTCGTATGACGACGACGATATGCGCAAAATGCGCTCACACTAACTCCCCCCCTTCAGGAAAGCGGTCAGCAAGACCGCAAGCTAGAAAGGGTAGGTACGGTGCATGCATGGTTTCAGGCGAGATACGTGAACGATTTCTGTAGTGCGGCGGCGGCGGTCAGTAGCTGAGCTGACAGGAGTGACGCGGTAGTTAACGGCCGAATTTCGTTGCAAAACGGTGTAGGGGCCGAGATATCTGTGGAGATATTTTTCACAGAGCCCCGGTGCGCGAACAGATGTCCACAAAAGAACTTCGTCGCCTGGGCGGAACGAAGCAATACGACGCGTCGCATCATAGCGAATTTTCCTTTTGTCCTGAATAGTAGCGGTGTTGGCGCTGGCAATGTCACAGCACCGGGAGATGCGAGCGGCAAATTCTTCAGGAAGAGTCGCGGATGGAGCAGCAGGTGTTGAAAGGAGTGTAGTGTCCAAGACGAAAGACGTCGCACGACCGTACACAAGGAAGAAGGGACTGTAATTGGTTGTACGTTGGACGGCAGTATTATACACAAACGTCACAAAAGTTAGGATGGTGTTCCAGTTGGTGTGATCGGGTCGAACATACATTGACATCATGTCAGACAAATTTCGATGAAAACGCTCCGTAAGACCATTTGTTTGCGGATGGTACGATGATGTGGTCTTATGGGTGGTGTCCGAGGCCTGGAGGACTTCACGTAGGACATGCGATAGGAACGTCTTGCCACGGTCACTCTGGAGGACACGAGGTGCGCCGTGGCGCAAAACGATACTGTGCACGAAAAACTCGGCGACTTCGGAGGTAGTACAAGAGCGAAGAGCAGCTGTCTCAGCGTACCGCGTTAGATGATCCACTGCGGTGACGATCCAGCGGTGACCAGCGGGCGTGAGTGGGAGGGGCCCGTACAAGTCTACTCCCACAATTTCGAAGGGGGTGGACGGGCATGGTAGAGGCTGCAGAAGACCGGCTGGAAGGGATGTCGAGCGTTTTCTGTGCTGGCATGACGCGCAGGATCCAACGTATTTGGCGACAGAGGTGGAATGGCCCGGCCAGAAACAACGCGTTTTGATGCGGTCGTAGGTCTTATGAAAGCGCAAGTGGCCAGCTGTCGCGTCGTCGTGAAATGCTTCTAATACTTGGAGTCGAAGTGAGCGAGGTATGACTGGTACCCATCGGTTACCGGAAGGATGGCAGATTGATCGAAATAACGCTCTACCTTGAAGCTTAAAACGCGAAAGTTGTTGTCTTAAGCGACTGTTGGGGGGCCGTGTCAAGCCAGTAATTCAGTCGATCAGCGTACGGCAGTATGGGTCAGTACGTTGGAGTGAGACGAGGTCAGTAGACGGGAGAAAGTCAACTGAGGAAACTGACTGTCCCGGGCTACTGGGCGTGTGCTGAGACGTGTGGCTAGATGGTGACGTGCATACCGAAGGTGAAGCATGGGCGTTTGGGGACAGCGGGCAGCGCGACAAAGCGTCGGCATCTTGATGTTGTTTGCCGGACCTATACGTGACAGTGAAGTCATATTCCTGTAAGCGCAGTACCCAACGGCCGAGGCGTCCAGACAGGTTTTTCAGGGACGACAACCAACAGAGAGCATGATGGTCGGTCACAACTATGAAATGGCGGCCGTAGAGATAGGGACGAAATTTTTGTATTGACCACACGATGGCGAGGCATTCCTGTCCTGTAATCGTATAGTTGCGCTCAGCAGGAGAAAGAGCACGACTTGCATAAGCCACGACTTGCTCTTCGGACTTCTGATTCCGCTGCAGCAGGACAGCACCAATTCCATGCCCACTGGCATCAGTGTGTAGAATAGTCCGGGCCGTTGCATCGAAATGACGGAGCACGGGCCCTGACATGAGAACTCGTTTGAGGGTCTGGAAGGCGGCTTCGCAGTCGTTCGACCACACAAAGGACGTACTCGAAGTCAGAAGTTTGTGTAGAGGAGCGGCGATGGTGGCGAAGTCATGGACAAAGCGGCGGAAGTAGGACGCCAGTCCTAGAAAGCTGCGGAGTTCTTTAAGTGCGCTTGGTGGTGGAAATTGCAGCACTGCAGCGATTTTATCGGGATCAGGCTGGATGCTATGTTTACTGACGACGTGGCCCAATAATTTAATGCTTCGGCTTGCAGAGCGACACTTTTTAGTATTGAGTTGGAGACCAGCTTTTGCTAGACAAGCGATAACTTGGTCTAGACGTTGTAGGTGCTGGGAGAAACTCGACGAAAAGATGACAATGTCGTCCAAGTAACAAAGGCAGGTCTTCTATTTTGAGCCACGGAGTACTGTATCTATCATACGTACAAACGTAGCTGGTGCATTGCACAGTCCAAAAGGCATCACGTTAAATTCGAAAAGACCATCAGGTGTAGCAAACGCAGTCTGTTCTTTATCTGGCTCATGCATGGGAATCTGCCAATATCCGGAGCGCAAGTCGAGGCTCGAGAAATACTCGGCACCTTGTGAAGTATCCAAAGCATCGTCAATACGAGGCATTGGATAAACATCCTTACGGGTAATTTTGTTTAGCGCCCTATAATCTATTCAAAAGCGCACAGAACCATCCTTTTTTTAACAAGCACAACAGGAGAAGACCAAGGGCTTGCTGAAGGCCTTATAATGTTGCGTGTCAGCATGTAGTTCACTTGTTCTTCTATAACCTTTCGCTCCGAAGGTGACACACGGTACGGGCGATGGCGAATGATGCGAGAGCCGTCTGTTTCAATTCGATGAGTAGTTACAGTGGTCTGACCCAGGCCTCGCGAAGAAACGTCAAAACAAGCTTCATGCTTCATTAAAATGGTGAGGAGTGCATTGGTCTGGGCCGGATTGAGATCTACACTCAAGGTGGCCTTAATAGCACTAGTGTGACCTTCTGCGGGCGTACAATGCGCGGAAGATGCGGCAGGCGAAACACTGATGACACATACCGGCGCAGCGTCGGCGAGCTTGGCGACAGTAGACCCTTTCGGCAGTAGTAGTGGCTCAGGAGTCGTATTAAAGGCTGTGAGGCTGGCATAGCCACTCGAGAACCGGACCAAGCAAGAAGCGATCGCGAGTCCTCGAGAAATGCAACGCTGAGACAGTACAACCACGGCGTCTCCGTCGACAATGTCTGTTGACCCAACGGTAAGAATACGTTCTTCGTCTGGTGGGATAAGAAAATCCGCTGCTGCAATAAGGTTGGGACACGGGGAATAGAAAACTGGATAAGTCTCGGTGTCGCTGATGTGAATCCTTGGGTCGCCGCACGGAATTAGTGCAGAAGCAGCGGACAGGAAGTCCCATCCTCATATAATCTGATGAGCGCACGTCAAAAGCACCGCAAGTTGCACATGATGACGAATACCGTCTATCAGAACGTGAGCTGTGCACTGTCCGGTAGGAAAATGTGAACGTCATTGGCACCACATAGGACCGGACCAACATAGGGCGTTTGCACTTTTCGCTGACGAAAGCACAGTTCACGATGTATAACAGAAATAGCAGCTCCATTATCTACGAGGGCGTCGACGGAAACACCTTCCACACAAACCGAGAGCAAATTGGCGGGGCGAGCAGGAGGAATCGGGATAGTCCGACACGATGCAGTTTCTCCTCCAAAAACTGCAGCCTCTAGTTTTCCGAGCGGGTGTCCACAACATGGGAAGCAGCTCGCAAGGGCGATGAGGAACGGCGGTAAGATGAAGGAGAGCGACGCCGGGGCGAGCGGGATGCTCAAGCCATGTCCTGGGAAGGTGAAGGAGAGGGACCAGAGGAGGTTGTGTACGGTCCGGGAACGTAGGAATCTGGCCCTGGTGTCCTGTTTCGCTCAAAGTTGGCGTAGCCTCGCCTTTCACTTGGGTGACGCCCGGGAACGTAGTAATCAAACCTAGGTGCGCTGTCTCGCTCAAAGGTAGCATAGCCCCGCCTTTCATCCCGCTGACGCCGACGGCAGTAGCGAGAAATATGGCCGCGAATACCGCACTAGAAACAAACCGGGCGCGACGACCGTCAAGGAGAGTAGTACGGCTGTGCAGGAGTATTCGCTTCCAGCGAAGCTAGGGGGTCCCGGTAAGCTTCAGCAGGTGGAGACTGAACGGTCGAGGGAGGCCGGGAGGCAATTTCGGCATAACTTGGCGGACGAAATGGTTCAGTAGACTTTTCCATTTGGGCGTTTGTCATCGATGCCAGTTCGTCCTTGATGATGCCACGCAGTCCAGTAGGAGCGGGGCGAACGGTCGCAAGTGTCGCAGGTCCACAAAGGTGTCCGTGAAGTTCCTCCCTGATGAGAGTGCATATCAGGGCTCGCAACTCAGCATCACCGTTGAGACGATGGTCGCAAGAGGCGCGTGGCAGGCGAATAGACTGGAGCGTGTCTAGACGTTGGCATGCTGTGATAATATCACCAACGCACTTTGGGCTCTGCATGACGAGAGCATTAAAGGCGACTTTGTTGATGCCCTTCAGTATGTGGCGAACGCGGTCAGCTTCCGCCATGTCACTCTGTACGCGGCGGCAGAGAGCGAGGACGTCCTCAATGTAGGATGTATAGGACTCGTCCTGGTCTTGTACGCGCGTTGCCAGCCTCTGTTTCGCGATTTCGGAGCATCCAGACGACATGTCGAATATCTGGCGAAATTGCCGGGTGAACGATGGCCAGTCCGAAAAGTCACTTTCGTGGTTAAAAAACCACGTCTTCTCAACTTCGGTTAGGTTAAAGGAGACATACCGCAATTTGTGCGTGTCGTCCCAATGGTTGGCGTCACTGGCTATGTTGTAGTGATCGAGCCAATCGTCCACGTCGTCGCCGCGGAGGCCGGCAAAGACGGGAGGATCGCGGTGTGTTGTGTTCACCGTCCAGGTAGGCCCAGCTGGCTGAGCAGAGGTGGTAGCAGCACTAGTGGATGGGTTGGTTTCTGCCATCACCCTGGTAGGCGAGAGCAAACGACGACCGGACCGGAGCTCCAGGGGAATCGGGAAAGTAAGAGGACGTGGGAATCCAAGCACGCTCCACCACTTGTGAGACGTCGACCGATGCGATGCCTGCATTTCCGAGCAGTCGCCCGAGTCAGAGACGAAGCACCGCCCGAGACAAAATATGATGATGAGTCGTATGTACAGATGACGACGACGATATGCACAAATAGCGCTCACAGAAGATGATCAGTCGTTTGTACAGATGACGACGACGATATGCGCAAAATGCGCTCACAATATAAAAAGTTCGAGCTTAGCCTCCTTTTTGAGTGTCTTGATTAGAGATGCTTTAGCGCTTTCCCTATGGTTCGTATCGTGTGCGTTCAGGATGTCACGTGTTTGTGTAAATGCCTTGCTTTCCATGTTTACAGAAAGATTGAACTACGAAGCGCTGTCTAGGCCAACAATCAACTACGTTCTCATCCTTTGCAGAACGCGCACATCAACTTTCTTTGTGATGTTTCCAATCTGCAACTGAATGATTACGTGACCCAAAGTTCGAATACGTGATGTAACTTCTCCAACTGTGATGCTAAAGTCTCTCCGTCTCACTGATACAAGTAATCCCTGCTCCTGTATCGAGTGTTGCAGTGACTGGTTTTCCCTTGATGAGAGCTTTAAATTGTATTTGTGAAACTCTGGGTCGCTCTTTCCCTTTCCCGATGTAATATCAAGAGCAGACACGTTGCCGCGTTCATTTTGCCAATAAAACTGTCGGGGGAAACCAGCCGCTGAGCAGCATCTACATTCATTTCGTGGATCACACGGGCTAGATAACGTTGAGTGCTGCGGTGTGTGAAGAGAAGTAGATCTCATGGCATTGTACTGAGAGTTCGAGTAAAGGAAAGTCGTCTCACCCGTTTCATGGAAGTCTAGAGCTTTTGGGCAGCGGCAAGCCACTCTGATGGTGAGGTGAAAGACAGTCCGGCTAGCGCTAGTTCCACGTCAGGACGAACCCCGTCAGTCAACCCAGAGATGATGTGGCACTCTTTAAGATCGACCATAGCACACTATCGTCTTTTTTCGTCTGAGTGCTCCTTGATGGTCTGTCCTCCGTTGAGCCGGTAGTGAATGAAAAGTCGGACCGCATCTCCTTTGGTCGTCGCAAAGCGGTCATGCATGCCACACTTGATGTCTTCCCTGATTCGCTGTGGCCGAATATCTTTCAGATGCCGCTTGAACGCTTGCCTTTCAATGTACCGGTTTAAGCGACTGACGCGATCGCGCTGTGTCCACGATGCTTGCACCGCTTTCATCTCTAAAAGGCAGAGCCACTTGTCGATGGCGACGTCTTCTGGCGTTCCTTTGCATTTCTGAATGTTGAGTGGCGGCTACGGAGTAGCCATGGCCGGTTGATGAGAATGATACTGTCGACTTCAGCAACCTCAAAAGTAAGACACATGCCGTGGGTGAGACGCCATGCATTTCTTCTAAAGTACGCGAGCTTCGTCGTCCGCTTCTCCAGCCATCGCGCTCTTCAATGTCTATATATATATATATATATATATATAGTGTTTCTCTTACCACGCCCAATTTATGTGGTTCTAATGTGCCGTCCGATATTACACTGATTTTTGGAAGTTGGGGGAGGAGGCGGAGGAGGAAATATCTTAATTAAATGTCAGCACTAAGGCCCAGTAAATTGGAGGAGTGGTTTAAGCCTTCCTCACCGCCGCCGCCGGTCGGCCCGGTATTGCGCTATCTCCGAGATCTGCCCACTCATTCCTGTCCACGCGCCGTGATAGGGACGTAAGCCGGCCGGGGTATCCCCCCTCTCCCTCCCCCCCCCCCCACCCCCGGAGAAGGCATGAGGTGGATGCATGGCGGGGCTAGAGGAAAGCAGCGTCGCTGTAAGTAAAACACTGCCCGCCCAAACTCAAGAGCCACACGGATCCTAAAAAGGATCCTAAAAGGATCCTAAAAAGGATCCTAAAAGGATCCTAAAAACTAGCTATGCTAGGTGAAATTCTAGCGAATTCACAAAGTGTACCTTTAGAAGTAAAGTTTACAGATCTCACCTGGAACAGCAATGTGCTATCGCAGACATGCTTCAGATCACCAAATTCCCTCCCTTTTATATATCTTCGACGGGTTCATCTACTTCAACGCGACAATATAACGAAAGTGTTCAGAAATTCTCTAATTCAATATTACATCTGTTGCCGTTTATTTAATATTTATTGTATCTATGTGTTACGTGCTGTAACTTTAATGTGTGTTACAGCACAGACTAGCGTTTTCATTTCATAAATTGTACGCATCATGACAGTCAAATGTATACTAATACACATATTTCAGTCTCCCGCATCTTAGAAGAGTAGAAGATCGTCATCTTCTTTTTAAAGGTAAATAAAACGCACGTGCTTCTGTTTGACACAAAGCATGGTGAAGATTATTACCGTTTATTTGCTTTACATTCACTGTTTTCCTGCTTATTATTGCTGCTACTGCAGCACCGTTTGCTATAATAATGTGTTGTTTTCCTTCTGTTGATCTGTGTATGCAGCGAAGCCTCGGTTAAGCTAATAAACCCTTTGGCTTCCCTTTCGGTTTTGTGTATTCAGGCCTTTTTATGTTGCCGAAAATCTCCGTAAGATGAAATGAAAAATAAGGCATTATTGGCATGGGGCAGTCATGTCCTATAGCCTTCCAATAATCACTTCCATCAAAAATACCACAGTAGCAACGCCTAACAGTGAAATGAAAATGAATGAGAAACTCGCCAGTTCATCAAGCTGCTTTAAAGAAACTTCGTTGCTTGAGGCGCTATTTAATTTGCTTTGACACTTAGCAGAGAGGACTAACTCGGGTAACTGAAGTAACGAAGCTTCATGTATTCTCCGCAGGACATCCCTGTATGCCCGTATATACGGAAAGTTTTTTCTAGTGATTGTAGAGGTCCAAACTGTATGAAATGCTTCTTTTGATTCCACAGAGCCTTGAGCACGCACAGATTTCATATAACACGATGCCAGTCTCCTTGTGATGCATACATGCTTCGTTCGTAGTGCACATTTCTCGCAGTACTCCCGACGGTGAAGTAACGTCGCTTGTTTTTCCGAAAACGCTGTACGCAGCTTCCCGTAAATTCCACTGATTTCAGAGTCGACCTCTCCCTTCACGATTTTTGCTACCAATGTAGACGGCTCGACGCACACAAGTTTGAGGTTGTCGAGCGCATCCTCAAGCGCTGAAATGGTGTCAACTACAGGCGGCGTTCGTTGCACACTCAGCCTCAACACGAGCTCGCTTCGGAAATAGTTAGAAAGTGGAAGGATCGCCATAAGCCACACACCGTGGGTGACGTGCCAGCGTTGACGGCGAGGAAGCGGTGAGGAAGTGGATAAAAATGAAGCAAACAGAAACAATAATGAATCGGCGAGGCTGATCGACGACCACGAACGCTGACTTTGTTGCCAATCCATAACACACAGAATGAGCCAAGTGCCAGCGAGTGATGCTGTCAGCAACCACAGAGCGAGCTTCGACTCGTAGAGAATGTCGAGGAAAGATACCGACACCGGTTCATCTGATTTCAAGTAGAACATCTCTTCGGCTGTAACGTATGGGGCTGGAATTGAGAAAAAGCGAATGTACCATGGAGTTAATGTTAGAAGATCGCCAGACATGTCAATACTGCCGTCAACAAGGCTGCGGTAGATATCTCTTCCGTTTTGGTAGTATGTGCGTCTTAAAGTAACGTTCAATGCGGCATGTATCTTCCACAGGACGTCCAATTAATAATGTGTGCTAGTTGACGTTCTGTCATATATGTGCCCGACGAATATAGTACTGTTCCTTATATTGCTATAACCGAAAGACATTGAACGTTTTGTTTGCGTGTTTGGTGCAAGACCCCTCGAATAGACCGAGACGAGCGGACTGTTTAGTTCCTGCGAATTTCCAATCCCAGTATTTCCAGTTAGAAAAACTTCGTTGGTACCGCAAGTGAAATTTCTTAGGCTCGTTCTGCACATGAAGCGATACAGCTTGCTTTTGGAGTCAGCACTTTCATCTAGGAGTATCCAGTCATCCAGGTATGTCGATACATGTTTATGAAAAACTCTGGCAAGGCACGTTTTGACGTTAGGACCCAAATTTCGGGCGACTACCTTGGTTTTGATGTTCGCTTTAAAATTGTTCTCTATATATTTCGCAAACCCTGCGGTTTGCAGGTTCCATGCGCTTACAGGCCATGGCAGGTCGCGCAAAAAAGCATTATTCTGCTCTCCCCACTGATTTTTGCAAGTAGCGAGTGCTACGTTATCATGGCTTTAGATGAGTGTATCAATGGCGGGAAGAATACGGGGATATCGCGCTTGTCCCCAAGATGCCAAGTAAGGCTTGCCTAACGCACTTACTGCAGATGCCACGAGTGCCAATAGTATCGTTGAAACTGCAGCCCTAATTAAACGTCTATCCATAACGACAAAATATATCTACATATACACAATTACTGAAATTCAAGACAAATGAATTTATTTCATTATGTCTCTTAGGAACGAGCTATGTACATTAAGAGCAACAGCGAATATCATCCTCTATTCGTTCATCAAGATAAACAATTGACTTGTGCCGTTCCACTGACTGAAGAGCGTTGTAATTTTAGCTGCAAAAAGGTGTCGCGCTTTTTCACGAAGCAAACACGGATATTCACGACATCGGTGATTGTGTTCCCCGATTAATGAGCGCTGCGTTATTGCGAGCATATGCGTGTACTTCTACAAACTGATACATTGGACGATTGGTGTTTAAATGCCTGAAAACGTTATTTGCGGGATCGTACGTTTTACTGCCACTCTTACTGTTCACTTTAATGAATGGAAGAGTTAATTTGAAAGGTCAAATTGAACACCTTTTAGTGGAGGGTCTTGACTACCAGCATTTTGTTGAGCCTGCAGAAAAAAATTACTTGGATGCCCAAAGTGCGTCTGCAGAATTACCTGGTACGAATGAGTCATCCGCGAAGATTCGGTGAACAGCGGCAGCAGAAGTGTTGCGAAGGTAGACTATTCAACTGAAAAACTGGGCAGACGAAATGACACTGGAAAGATAGAGGATACAGGGTGGTCGGGTATGTCAGCACACAACGCTCCAACGTTACGGTCACAACCGTACAGCTTTCCTGAGCTATATGCAGGCGTTGCCGCCCCGGCGCTTATATTCTCGGGTTGGCTCCAATCGGTGCAGCGCCTGGAACGGAGAAGATAACCATCAGCTCAGAATGGGGCGAAGATATAGACTTTGCGTGGCACTTTCTTTTTCTATTAGAGTCAAAATGCAGGGAGCCATTTCATAAAGCTCTTCGTTCATGTGTGCTGTTGGGCGTTGGCCGCCCGCTGTCTTCAATAATAGGTGCGACATCATCATTGTGAACAATTCCGTCGGAGGCCATCGTGTTTTGCAAGTGAATGCTAATTTTTGTCCGCTTTCAGATAAAGACTAATACAAAGCAACAGATGGCGCATGGAAATATCTCGCAAACACAAACTCCTACTAGAGTAATATCTGTTCGTATGGCGTGCAGCGCTCCATTTTATTTACCATGTGCAATGAGGCGCTCGGTATGAGGTACAATACGAAAGCGCGTGGCAAATTTCTGTTTCGCTGTAGCTCATAGCGAGCGCGATAATGCAAATTTTGTTCGCACGCATGACAGCAGCCATGTATCTGAAGGTAGCCCAAACAATATCATTATATTTTCGGCACAGCGTCTCTATGCACTTTCGCCCTACTGAAATGACTCGTCGTATAAATAACTTCTCGCTCTTGTCGGATGTCGCGCATCGCTTCCCGCTGCTTAGCCATAGTTTCTGCCGGGACTGCGAGATCGTACGCCACCTCGAACGTTTGCTATTTTTCCGCTAGCAGACTGTGTTGAACCACCCCGTCAGTGATTTACAAAACCAACCGGTCGTGTAGCATTTCGGTAAGCGAGAACCCTTCCCCGCCTACCCCGCAGTTTCAGGCTAACCAGCGCAAGGCGGTGACGTAGTCAGCACAGATTCCCAGCGTTCCTGCTGCCGTTCGGCGAACACGTAACGTCGAAAGGCGCTCGGGAGGTATTAGCAGGCGATGATAACTTGACAAACCACATTCAGAGCTCGAAGAGACTTAACGAGTGTTGCTATCACAGAGTACGTTTCTGGTTCGCAGCAGCTGAGCAACACAGCCGTCTTGTATACGTCCGCAGTCAACTGTTAACGGAACAAGATATTTCGATGCACTCGACGCATTATTTTTCATTATTATATGGTACTTATGAGATGCTGTCTCCTTTAGTTGGCACCGGCTAATTATTTCCACATAGACATATAAAGAAAACATTAACTGAGACGCAATAAAACTAAAAGTCCACTCCAAATTACAATAACAGAAAGTGCAATTACATAAGCACACCAATGCCATATTAGGACTCGAAATCAACTCAGAAACATCACCCGCCGCAGTGGCTCAGTCAGCTAAGGCGTTGCGCTGCTGAACACGAGGTCGCGGGATCGAATCCCGGCCGCGGCGGCCGCATTTACATGGAGTCGAAATGCGAAAACGCCCGTAAGCTTGCGGTGTAGTGCACGTTAAAGAACCCCCAGGTGGTCAAAATTAATCCGGAGCCCTACACTACGGCGTGGCTCATAATCAAAACTCAACGCCATACCGTCGATTCTCACGGCCCGCATGGGCGAGACCATGTCTCGTCGCCGCCATAATAACCGACGCCAGGAAGCTGCGCCAGCAAAGAAGTGTTTCATTAAAGTTGCAGCGGCGCCCTTAACGGCACTCACGGTGGTTGGCACGGAAGCGGCGCATGCTCAGCTGATTTGCAGTAACGTGACCGCACGGCGCCATTTACTGCGACATCACAACGTCAGCACTGCCGTCAAAAAAATCCTCAGGAAAAGTATCTAGATACCTTGTTTTATTTTTTTGCACAGTTTGTCTGTCTTAGCGTAACACGGCAAATGCCGAGTGTGTTCGGAAGAATTTGTTATTCAAAGGTTGTCTTACTCGACGTTGCAGTATACGTGTACACAAGAAATACCTCACTATATTTTAGATTCCCCCAAAAGAAAAGTCGCAGTTTCATCCGAAAGGCGAAGCATCCCTTGCAATAGCAAGTTTGTAGAGAGCTATACGAAGTAAGGATATTAGTTTTATCAGCCGTACCTTCCTGCTGTCTCTCGCTTCAACGCGAAGTAAACGTAGAAAGCACTGTGCATACGAAACTACCGGCACTCGGCGTGGCGTACGTTGTCCACATCGCAAATCACTTTGATGATGAGGCCCGCGCGGGCGCGATTTTGTCCATTTCGCAGATCGCTTTCATTACACGACATCCGCGCGGGCACGCCGTAATGTTGTGCCATAGTACGTGCCAACCCTTCATCGAGGCGACAGGAACTCCGATTTATCCGCGTCGAATGGATTTGTCGCGGGTAATTGCAAGCAGCACCAGCCATCATCGCCACCCGTCCCTATTGGTCCTGTCGACGAGCCGCCAAGGGGACGCCACAACACAATACGACGCGTGTGCCGTCAGCGGCCGCCTCGTCTGGGTTCTGTCGACGAGTCGCCAAGGAGGCGCGACGACACAATACGACGCGGTTGACGCCAGCAACCGTCTGGTTCCTGTCGACGAGGAGTCGCCGCCAAGGGGATTTAAGGAAGAACCGGCCCATTGTTAAACCAGAGAGTCGCCACCGGCCCAGTGTTGCCAGGTCCGACGAGGCAGCGTAGCCAAAAGCTAGAGAAGTTGTAGCCCAAATGCAGCCAAGCAGAAAAAAAGTGCAAAATATTTCGTAGCCAAATATAGCCATTTTTATTTGCAATTTTATTTGTGTATATATTTTGGCACTCGACTACGGCAGTCCTTTTTCCACAACCTGTCGTAACAAAATGTCCGTGCCGCCGTGGCGGTCGGCCTTTTACATCAACAACAGCGACATCATGCTTGCGCAGAACACTTTTTGGTTGGCCCCGGAAGCTCTCAAGTTCTAGCGAATCGCTGCAGAGGGCGAATCAGTGCTTTTATTTTATGACGGATAGTACTAAGTTATTATTTTAGTTATTTATAGTAATATTAACTGCGAACTGTGCTTTTTAGCTGTCGTGAACACAAAATAATGTTTATCGTCATCGATCTCTCACGTTATCTCGGCCTACGGCGTAGAAGTTCAGCTGTCCAACGATCTGCACTGGCGACGTGCTCACGGCTTCTTTTATGATGAGCTAAAACAAGTCTTTCGTGCTATGATATCTCGCGTTATTTGACTCATCGTCCTATCTTGTTTTCTCGTTTTTTTTTAATTAGCTTGGCCCGGATTAGCTGGCGCACACTACATATATAGTGTCAATTTACATCAACCTGGCCGCCATCTTAGGTCTCTAGCACGCCAAGAGCATGTGTTAAGAAAAAGGACAGGCAACAGATGCCACTCACTGTCTGAATCGGTGTAAGCAGAGCTTTAAAAGGTTACTGCGCAAACCGGCACACTAGTGTAACAAGCGCGCAGTCGTTTTCGGCGACGAGCAAGACCTGAACTTGCTCGAAATGGTAAAAGCCGCGACGGCGCACAAAGAAATCGTAAACAACAACTTGAAAACAGTGGTAATGCTGTGAAAACCGGTTACTGTAAAAAAAAATGTCACAGTCTCGCCCTAAGGGCGAAGCAATGAATGCGATAGCAACACAGCAATGTCATGGAAGTAAGGTGAGCGGCTTTGATAGCAATATGAATTGTAGTAAACATGAGCTGATTAAGTCAGCAGGTGTGCTGCGGCGTAACTAGACCGACATGAAGAGAGGCTCGATGGCCACGAGAAGGCGCGTGTGGAACGGTGGTGTTGATGAGAAGCGCTTGCCGTGGGCAGCGCCTGCGAAGGGACACACCTGTAGTGCTGCACTGCCGATCCGGGCAGCATTGCATGTGTAGCGTGCGTTGGAAGATGTGGCCCGACTATTACTAACTGAATGAACAATTACAATAAAATATACAATTTTATGATAAGAAAAGTAATTTAGACTTTCGTGTTCTCGCCTTTAATTACAATTTAGAATTTATTGTATCAACAGCATGGAACTTAGAGAGCTTAGTTTCTTTTTTTTATTTTATTACCCACAGCGCCTTAACAGGCATTACAGTGGGGGAGGATATACATAAAAAGATAAAAAAATACATACAGTGTCAGTCAAACAACTAATAAAAATAACCACTAATCACAATCAGTCACAAAATTACAGATGTCATTGAAACAATCTTGAACGCGCTTATGCTAAAATAGAAAAGAAAACATCATTAGACATAACAGAGGCAATGTTTGACGGCAATTGGTTCCATTCGCAGATTGTTCTAGGAAAAAAAGACAATCGAAATAAATCAGTCTTGCATGCGATTTCCCGTACCTTGAACATATGATCAACTCTGTCTGAGACATAGTGAGGTGCAAGCAAATATTTTGTATTTTCAATCCCGACACGACCATGGTAAACAGCATGAAAGAATTTCAATCGCATCTTACGTCGACGATTATCTAAATGCTCCCAATTCAGTGTTTCCTTTATACTTTCCGCCCCAATAGTCCTGCAGTAATTTCCTGACACAAACCGAGCAGCCAAGTTTTGAATGCTTTCCAATTTATCAATATCTCGCTTTGCTGGGGGATCCCAGACTGTGCAGGCATATTCAAGCAGTGGTCTAACATTGGTTTTGTACAATAATTCTTTAGTAGGTACGGGAAAAGTTTTGGCATTGCGACGCAAAAAGCCCAACACTTTCCCAGCTTTGGCTGCAACGTAATCAACGTGTCTCTGCCACCTTAGCGAAGATGTAAAATAAACACCTAGGTATTTGTAATCTGATACTTGTTTTAAAGGTACGCTGTTCAGATTATAACTGCTCGTGTGTGGATATTTTTTCTGGTAAATGTCATGTACACAGTTTTTTTTTGCATTTAACTTCATATGCCACTTTATACACCACTCGTTGATTTTCTCTAGATCTTGTTGGAGAACAGCAACATCATCAATGCATTTTACTTCCCTGTATAGCACGCAGTCATCGGCAAATAAACGCATCTGAGACTGGATACCATCAGTTATATCATTTATATATAATAGAAATAACAGTGGTCCCAGCACAGATCCTTGAGGTACACCGGACGTGACACTCGCGATCTGAGATTGAGCCCCGTTAACAATGACAAACTGCTTTCGTGATGTGAGATATGATCTTATCCAAGATATAACCTGCGGATGTATATTATAAGCTCCAAGTTTTTCAATTAAGGAAGCATGAGGTGCAGTGTCAAATGCCTTCTGGAAGTCCAAGAAAGCACAGTCTACTGAGAGTCGATGATCGAGGGATTCTGCTATGTCGTGTGTAAATTCTGTTAATTGTGTAACGCAGGAAAGGCCTTTCCGAAACCCGTGCTGAGCTGGATTAAACAAACAATGTTTATTAATATGCGCTACAACTGTAGTATACAAAATATGCTCTAATATCTTGCAAGAAACACATGTCAAGGACACTGGCCGGTAATTCGCTACTTCACTGCGTGCGCCTGACTTATAGATCGGCACAACGCTCCCAACTTTCCACTCGACCGGAAGACAGGACTGTTCTAGAGATTTGTGATAAATTATCTTTAAATATGGCGCGACAGATGTTGCACAGAGTTGGAGAAGTCTGTTTGGCAAGCCGTCGGGGCCACAAGCCTTTGACGCATTTAATCCCAGCAACAACACCTCAATACCACGCGCGGAAAAGTTAATGTGATCCATCTCGCCTATTTCGCTTCGAGGGTCCTGTGTCTTCCCATCAATTCTGACCACTGGGGTAAAGACAGAGCTGAAGTATTGATTAAAATTTTCGGCCTTGGCAATGTCGTCATGTACCGTGTTACCACCAACGACCAACGACGGAACAGCTACCTTGTCCTTACCATTTCTTTTAACATGCTTCCAAAATTCTTTGGGATTTTGTTTTAATCTAAAATGCATAGATCCGGAATAACAATCCTTTGCATTACGAGTAGCAACTTTCACTTCGCATGTTATGTTCTGCAATTTTATTTTATTCTCTTCTGTAGGTAACTCTCGAAAATTGCGATAGCATCTCTGCCTTTTCTGTGTTAGTCTGTACAACAGTTTTGTAAACCAAGGTTTACTTTTAGCGCGCCTTGGGGTTAACACCCAGGAAGGAACAAACTGATGCTTTAGTTCCACGATTTTTTGTTTAAATAATGTCCACAGGTGAGCTACACATTCAGTCTCAGCTTGTGTTTCAAAAACTGTTAGATAGGAATCTAAGGCCCCGTTAATCTCAGCCACATTAGCCTTCTCAAAGTTGAAAATCCGCCTATTAGGACCAGTTACTACTTTTGCGTAACTAATATGCATCTCGCACACCACGACACTGTGATCGCTTATACCAGGTACGACAACACTGGAGAAAACTAGTTCAGGTTGATTTGTCAGTATTAAATCTAAAATATTTTCTCCACGTGTTGGTTCCAACACCATTTGGTGAAGCGCAAAAAGGTCTATTAAGTTTTTCATTTCTTGACTACAGCTTTCCGCTGTGGTGACAATATTAGGCTGCTGGTGCCAGTCTAGGGAAGGCAAGTTAAAGTCACCACCGATTACTAACGTGTCTGTCTGCAGCGTTTCAAGTACTTTCGTAAGCTGTAACAATGCGCTCACGGAGGAGCCCGGTGGCCGGTAAAAACTGCCCACAAGCAACACTTTGTTATTAGGTAGTATCACACTGCAGAACACTGCCTCATGAGCGCCTACGTCAACGTTGACCGTGCTTGACGAAAGACTGCTATCTACTAAAATGAACACACCTCCACCGTGATAATTTCTGTCCTTTCTATAGGCGGTGAAACCGTCAGGAAACACTTCATTATCAGCAATGTCGTCATCTAACCACGACTCAGTCCCCAAGATAACAGTTGGCTTGACTGTTTCAATCAAAGAATTCAAATCATCTACCTTATTTTTAATACTTCTGCAGTTGACCAGAAGAAAGGAAAGACGTGCATCATTTACTTGGGATGGTCAAGCCAGCGGTACTACTTGTTTCACGCCATCGTCATACATATACTTCTGCCCATTCATGATCAGAGTATCATATCGAAGGCTCACTTTATCGCTTTCTTCCTTGCGGGACTTGGCGTATTCCCATAAAAATTTTCGTTTCATCCTTACTGTTTTAGAAAAGTCCTCCGAAACGCTGATGTTACTTCCCTTAAGTTTTTTAGCGTTGCTCAGAATCTGTTGCTTTTATTTAAACAGGGTAAAATTAGCAATCAAAGGACGGCATTTTCCTGGCTGAAACTTTCCAAGTCTATGAGCCCGTTCGATAGAAACAGACTGTATTCCCAGTTTTCTCTGACAAACATTGCGAACATGACCTTCGGATTCTTCACTAGACTCGTGAGCCTTCTTGTCGTCCATTCCGTAAAAAAGGAGATTGCAGCGTCGGCTGCGGTTCTCGAGTTCGTCAATTTTTGACAGAAGTGACTGCAGTACCTGTTGTTGTCTTTCATTTTCATTTTTGCATTCTCGGACTGAGGCCGTTAATTCATCAAGGCATTGAAACTTTGATTCTAAAGACTGGATTCGGGAACTGAGGTCACTTATGGTAAGCGTCTGCTGTGTCTGCGCTTCCTCGATAGCTGTAAGCTTTGCCGTAATTGCTCTTTGGCCTTCCAGAAGCTGAGTAAGTGACGCCTCAAACAAGGGTCCAGGATTTAGTTCGACGTCACCACTCACGAAAAGCAACAAAAAATAAAATGAGAAACGTCGAAGCAAGCGAAAACTCGAGGGATGACGCGACATTCTTTCAGGTCTAGAATTCGACAACACACATTCAAACAGTATTGGGCGTGGAACCGGCAAGACATAAAGGAAAGAGCGAGATGAAAAGTTGAAATTACTGACCTGCAAAAGCAGCAATAACCACGTGAAGGGCATCGCTTTCGCAGTGCCGGTTCCACGCCCCACTGTGCCAGTGACTGTCCCCGGTTTTTGTAGCCAGACGATAAGGTCGCAGTCCAACCAGTGTTCGTAAGCTGGTGTTGCACATTCGCCGCAACCGGCGGCAGTGCATGCTGATTGATCCACGTCGAAGATCGTCGTGGTGAGGTTTTCCGGTCCGTCCTTGCGAAAAAGGGCAGCAGATTTCCAGTTGCCTCCAGAACTTTGTGTAGACAGTATTCCACTGACCTGCAAAAGCAGCAATAACCATGTGAAGGGAATCGCTTTCGCAGTGCCGGTTCCACGCCCCACTGTGCCAGTGACTGTCCCCGGTTTTTGTAGCCAGACGATAAGGTCGCAGTCCAACCAGTGTTCGTAAGCTGGTGTTGCACATTCGCCGCAACCGGTGGCAGTGCATGCTGATTGATCCACGTCGAAGATCGTCGTGGTGAGGTTTTCCGGTCCGTCCTTGCGAAAAAGGGCAGCAGATTTCCAGTTGCCTCCAGAACTTTGTGTAGACAGTATTCCACTGACCTGCAAAAGCAGCAATAACCACGTGAAGGGCATCGCTTTCGCAGTGCCGGTTCCACGCCCCCAACTTTACGCTCTTTCACCCAGCCAAGTGAATCCGTGATAGGCCTATGAGCCATAAAATTGACAATTGAATTCGGAATCAGCGGCGTATAATGAATCAATCTTCATTACACATGTTAGTTGAGATAAAGCGATAACCACACTCACTTCTTCTAGCTTACGAACTTCACGCATTACCACGAATCGAGCCCAGTTTTGTGCTAGTTTAGAGCCGTCGCTTCGATGGGCGCCGCCATGTTTGTTGACGAAAGCTTTTGGGGTAGATTTTGGGGCTCCGGCTAAATCAATGAAATAGCGTACCCGACGCAAAACCCAAACACTGTTCCTGTCTTGCGCATGCACAGTGGCTTCGACGCTATTTCTTTGAGGCCCCAATACGTTTGAGGCCTCTATTCTAAATCTCTAATAATTGCTGGGGCTTTACGTGCCAAAACCATGATATGATTTGGAGGCATGACGCAATGGGAGAATCCGGATTATTTTTGGCCCACTCGGTTTCTTTAACGTACACCTAAGTAGAGGGGTGTTCCTGCATTTCGCCTTGATCGAAATGCAGCCGCCGTGGCTGGGAATCAAACCCGTGTCATCGAGCCAGCAGCACGGCACCTCAAGCTAAGCTAACACGGTGAGCGAAGTTCATGTGACGTGGTGCACTGATGTCATCGTGGCAAACATGTTTCGATATTGGCAGAATCGGAGTATCTGCATCCACGACGTTACGGGCAAACCATCTAGAAGTAAAAGCACCAGAACCCACCTTTGGCTCGGGGTCTTGCTCCCATTCTTTTTTATACGTTCTCGCATACTTGGCCAACTTCCCCATGTTTGGATTCTCCTCCCTGGGGAGGATCCGATCTTACGTCCAACCTATCGAAATGTATCTCGAATCTAAGCAAGAAGAAAAATTCATCTAGCTGGAAAAGGAAAATTACAGTAAAGCTTCGCGCCAGAAACGTGGAATAGGTTGAAAGCTGTGCCTGGTGCGATACTTCATCCGGAAGACATGGCCATGAACCCACAGGAGCGTGTCATCCACCCTTGCTTCCCTTCTTTCATGTCGGTGCCACGATCACCCGACTGCCCCGACCCTATGTTATTGCTCTCCCTTCCTAAGCATAGCCATGTTAGTACAGTGTACTGTGAAAAACCCACTACACCCAAGTTCACCCCGATGCCCGGGGATCGGGTGCGTAACAGTCGAGCAGGGTGTAAGTTTAATTGCATGAACGATCAAATTAGCCACCGGCTCAGACAACGGCGCAGAGAGGGAAGGAAAGGCGGGGGGGGGGGGTCATTTTGCGCACGCACACACGCACAGCCATGTGGCCGGCTCAGCCAGCTAAAACACAACGTTCGAGATTTGCTTCTACCCGTTCAGAACCAACTCTGGAGCATGGATTAGGGCGCCACATATAGCCCAAACAAAGCCAAGTCGCAGATTTTCAGTAGCCCAAATATAGCCACATAGCCAACTCGTCCAAGTCGACGCCAAAACATTTTTTCCGTAGCCCAATTTGGCTATATATAGCCAAACCTGGCAACACTGCACCGGCCGCCCCGTTGGTCTGGTGCGCTCTTACCAGCTCTTACCAGCTATTACCTGCTATTCCTGCTATATCTGTACATATTTGTACATATTGTATAAAGCTTTCGTCACCTCTTCACCTGCTTCAAGACTCCGTCTCTCGTCCCCGACACCCAGTCGCAATTGTGGATGACAGCTGTGGGATTGGCGAAACAGTATCTCAACAGCGGATGGCAAGCTGCGAGATACGAGGCCCGAAGACGACTGCTACACCGCTCGATGGAAGCTACCAGACCGACCGGCGTCAACCACTTTGGCTGGGTGAGTGCCCGATGTTTGCTTTTCAGGTCGCCAGAGCTCTCTAGCACAGGCAGATGTTAGTAGAGTCTTTTGTTTTGGTAGGCTATGATTTGAGTGTTTTGTTTTTTGGCAGACTATGATTTATGCATTTACCTTCTTTAACAGTGGATTCCAGTTTAAAGTAAGGTAAATTTAGTGGGTCAGTGTGATGAGTAGTGCGCGACACAATGCGGTGACTTTTGTGGTGCGCGACACGGTGCGGTGATGCGCGACGGTGATATTTGTGGTATGCGACAAGGTGCGGTGCATTTCAAACAAGACGCAGACGACAAGGAGAGCGCGCGCCGCTCTACCGCGCCGCGCCGAAAACGACGACGCCGAAGACCGTCCAGCGCGTGAACACGAGGCACAAGAAAAGAAATCAAAAGAAAAAAAAGCCAATCCAATCACAAAAGAACACGGAGCCTCGAGCAGCCAATGAGAAATCGACGAGTCGACCAGAGCAGCAGAAGAAGGAGCCGCGCTGGCAGTAGGAGGAGGAGTTCCAGAAGCGACACCAGGACAAGGTCGGCCACCGGATCGGGAGCTGAAGACGGCCGTCGGGTTCCGGACCCGAGCCACCAGGACTTCACCCGGCCGGGGCCTCCTGCCAACCCGTTCCTGGGAGTCGCCACTCTTCCTGATCGTAAACAGCTGCCCGAGGCCGGCAAGCGACTGTGCCCGTGGGCAGGACGAGAGCTGTCGGGCTACCGGCCCGAGCTCCACGACCAGCTGCCCGGCCAGGACGCCGCCGCCGTCAACCCCTGCTGCCAAGCCGCCTGCCTTCCCGGGCATCGCCACCCTGCCCGATTGTCAACTGCTGCTGCCCGAGGCCGGTGAGCGTCTGTCTGCGTCCGTGGGCAGAACGCGAGCTCCACGATCAGCTGCCCGGCCAGAACGCCACCACCGTTGGCCCGTGCTGCCGAGCCGCCTGTCTTCTCCCTCCGAGCCAGAGCTGCCACGCTCTGGCAGCCTGTACGACGCTCCGACACGTCTTTTGGTGAGACCAACACCGCTTATCTCGTCGTCTCGTCTCCGCTTCGCCGCGTCAAGACTGTAGTGCATACGCACACCCGCAGCCTGCCCGAACTTGCCTCATATCATGAGCGTTCTAGCTACATGTTTTCATGTTATCTTTGTGTGTTTGTTTTTATGGGTTAATTTTCGTTTCTAGTTTCATTAAAAGTTTGTGTGTATTTTTTTCACAACAAACGGCTTTGTCCTCGATTAGGTTCTGGGAGGCTCCGCCTCAGTGAACCGCCAGAAAACATTAACACAAAGAAGAACCTGCTCATCACAAATTGGCGTCCACGACAGGACGAAGCCGTTTGTTTGGATTCTGTTGCTAATTCTAACATTTGAAAAACATGGCTAGCACGCGAGAGCTGTTAGCTTTAGCCGAACGCATGGGGCTTGAGGGAGCAGAGCTAAAAGCGTGGTTCGCCGAGCGGCAGGCGCGAGCGCGAGAAGAACGCGCTGCGGAGCGAGAAGCGAAAAGAGAACAGATTGAGCGCGAGGCACGTGTTTTGCAGTTGCGTCTGAGGGTCGCAGAGGCTGAAAGGGCACGCTCACTGAGAGAGATTTGCGAGCTGGAGTCGTATGCAAGCTCTATTGAGCAAGCGTTTGACGCGGGCTCCAGGCTCAGCAGTTCGAAATCTCTGTCTAGGAAGTGCCCCGAACGCCGTCACGGTTTTTTGTGCACTGAACAAGAGGGCAGCAGAGAAATGAACAGGATAATAACCAGCCTTGAGGCTGAGGATAGCTCAGGGAGCAGACAGCAGGCAGCTTCTCATGAAATCGAGGCACCCATGCGCATCTGTGCTAATAAAAGCGCATTGAATAAAGAGGCACAAATGCCGTCAGAAAGCCCGACAGGCTGGGCAATGGTGCGCATGGAGAATGACCTCGAAGAGGACAAGGTCACCAAGGAGGTACGCATGCGAACCAGTGCAACAAAAAACACATCAAATGAAGAGGCATATAGACCTCTAGAAAGCCCGACGGACCGGGCAAAAGTTCGTATTGCCCATGACCTCGAAGAGTGCGAGGCGAGCGAGGAAACGCTCCCCCACTCTTCCGGTGTGCCCCTTGCAATGGTGACAAGTGGCCTCGTCAGGTGCGAGGACCACCCAGATGAATCACCTCAAGAGAAGGTGAGCTTGCCTGTTTGTCTCCCTCAACACCCAATAGGTCAAAGTGCAATGAGCACAAGTACCGAGATATTTGGTAAAAAGAACATAAAAGATTCCAGAAAGCAACCGAGACACTTAAGAGAAATGTCGCACATTTCGGCACCTACTGATAACGTGCTCAGAAAAAGGGTGCGGAGTAGCATGCTTGGAAATAAGTTCTCCAAGTCATGGTTGGTTTACGCTAGAAAATGCGCAGCGGATATGCTAGGAACTCATCCAAGAGAGTACAACTATGCATCTACACCACACTTTGCAATGAATAATGAGGAAGCAAATCACTCCTCATTAGCGTCAGCTGAAGTAGAAAGCATTTCCGCGGAGATGCCCGGAACGCGTTCTGCCGATAGCTCAGAACGACTATCTAGCTTGCCCGAACCAGTCCTTAAGGCATTCGAGTCTCAATGCATGCCGCTGCAGGGTGGTGAATTCAGTGTAAATGATAGTCTGAGCGAGCGTTTCGAATCAATTAAACACCTGAGTCAGGTCATTCAGAGGTCCTCGTATGTGCGTTTCCGAAGGTGCAACAAATCGGCTCCAGAGGTTTCATCGCGAACGAAGAAGAGACGCGCAGCTCGTCTCACCTGGGATGGAATTACCTAAGAAGCCGATTGAATAGCCGGTTGCCATATCAGGATTTGACCTTGGACAGAAACGTATTTGTTGGACAACTTAGTTATCAACTATAAGTGCTCTATTGACTAGTTTTTTTTGTGAGTGTCATGCTTTCTGCATCTCGTGAACATTGTTAGGGACATAGCTTTGACTATGCGCAGAACATTTGCATAATAATTTTTATGCTGTGTATGCTCAGCGAACTTTCCCGGCTGAACAGTGAACGCCCAATGAGTGTTGTGTTTTAAGCATATGGGTGAATTGTGCCGCGCACTAGCCATAGTTTTTCCTCTGGTAAAACTTTTCCTAAAAAGGGGCTCTTGTGATGAGTAGTGCGCGACACAATGCGGTGACTTTTGTGGTGCGCGACACGGTGCGGTGATGCGCGACGGTGATATTTGTGGTATGCGACAAGGTGCGGTGCATTTGAAACAAGAAGCAGACGACAAGGAGAGCGCGCGCCGCTCTACCGCGCCGCGCCGAAAACGACGACGCCGAAGACCGTCCAGAGCGTGAACACGTGGCACAAGAAAAGAAATCAAAAGAAAAAAAAGCCAATCCAATCACAAAAAAACACGGAGCCTCGAGCAGCCAATGAGAAATCGACGAGTCGACCAGAGCAGCAGAAGAAGGAGCCGCGCTGGCAGTAGGGGGAGGAGTTCCAGAAGCGACACCAGGAAAAGGTCGGCCACCGGATCGGGAGCTGAAGACAGCCGTCGGGTTCCGGACCCGAGCCACCAGGACTTCACCCGGCCGGGGCCTCCTGCCAACCCGTTCCTGGGAGTCGCCACTCTTCCTGATCGTAAACAGCTGCCCGAGGCCGGCAAGCGACTGTGCCCGTGGGCAGGACTAGAGCTGTCGGGCTACGGGCCCGAGCTCCACGACCAGCTGCCCGGCCAGGACGCCGCCGCCGTCAACCCCTGCTGCCAAGCCGCCTGCCTTCCCGGGCATCGCCACCCTGCCCGATTGTCAACTGCTGCTGCCCGAGGCCGGTGAGCGTCTGTCTGCGTCCGTGGGCAGAACGCGAGCTCCACGATCAGCTGCCCGACCAGAACGCCACCACCGTTGGCCCGTGCTGCCGAGCCGCCTGTCTTCTCCCTCCGAGCCAGAGCTGCCACGCTCTGGCAGCCTGTACGACGCTCCGACACAACGTCTTTTGGTGAGACCAACACCGCTTATCTCGTCGTCTCGTCTCCGCTTCGCCGCGTCAAGACTGTAGTACATACGCACACCCGCAGCCTGCCCGAACTTGCCTCATATCATGAGCGTTCTAGCTACATGTTTTCATGTTATCTTTGTGTGTTTTTTTTATCGGTTAATTTTCGTTTCTAGTTTCATTAAAAGTTTGTGTGTATTTTTTTCACAACAAACGGCTTTGTCCTCGATCAGGTTCTGGGAGGCTCCGCCTCAGAGAACCGCCAGAAAACATTAACACAAAGAAGAACCTGCTCATCACAGTCAGCAACACGAGGAACGAGACGGTGATGGAGGAATTCCAAGTTCAGGACCTAATTCAAATTTGCGAGGAGTTGGGCATTTCCGTCGGCTCCGAAAAAGCAAGGAAAGCGATTCTCGACGTGATGCGAGCAGAGGACGTGACGACCGAGGAAGCCGAAGAGGCTTGGGAAATGATTGTGGAGCGAAAGCTCGAGGCAAAGGAAGGGGAGAGGCGTGAGAGGCGCGAGTTAGAAGCGAAGGAGCACTTAAGTCCCGAGGAAAGGGCAAGGCTAGAGCGCCGTCGAGAGATTCAAACACGGGCATGTTGCACAGCGCGATACCATCTTTGTAATTTCAAGGCGGGCGATAGCATTGTTACTTTTCTTGCGGACTTTGAAAAGGTTTGCAAAACTCGCTACTGTGTCCCCGTTGCGCTGAACCTCATGCAGAAGAGACCTGCGGTGCCACGGTTCTGAAGTGCGCCAACTGTAATGGCCCTCACGCTGCCTCGTCGAAAGACTGTCCCCGCATCAAGAAGGAGCATGCAGTTCTCAAGCGAATCTCCAGAGATAATTCGACCCACAGGGAGGCAGCCGAAGTAGTCCGGCGTCGGCGTCGACGTCGGCACCATCGTACGTCTTCAAAGAAGGCGCATGCTCGAAGTGATAGTGCCCATTCCACTGCGGCACCACTTAGTAGCGCCGCGAAAGGGCCCACCACTTCCACGAAGGAAGCGGATAAGACTCTTTCTTTAGAGGAATGGCCTACGCTACCGAGCCGCTCCCTTGCCAAGGAACCTCAGAAGGTCGTCGTCCCACTGGAGCCTTCTCCAGCCGTGGATGATGCACCTAAAACAGATCGTCAGGTCGTTTCGGTTCTGCGTTCCCTCATGGAAGCCATCCGAGCACTTTTGGTGGACACGGGGACAATATCTGCTCGAAGAGCACTTAAAGTGCTGGACGCCTTAAGCCGAGTGCTTGAATCCCTCAACTACAAAGATGGCTACCCATACCCCATCCTTACGAAAAGAAGTCAAGGCAGCGTCCGTCATCCAGTGGAACGCCAGAGGGCTAAAATCACGCCTTTCAGATTTGCGTCAGTTTGTGTACACCAATGTGTTTCCACTCATCGTCATTTGTGAGCCCAACTTGTCGAAACCAATCAGACTGTCAGGGTACGAAGTTATCATGTCTTCAACAAATGGTGCATGCAGCAAAATCATCGTTTTTGTTCGTCGTGAACGTACCTATGTTTTGAAACCAATTGCACCCCACGACGACAATCAGTATATATGCATCACAGTTAAAAAGAACAAACTCTTGTTTACTCTCATAGGCGTGTATATATTGCCTTCAAGCAATTTTGATACGAAAAGATTAGCGGATATCTTGAGTGTGTGTCCTGCCCCATGGGTTATCATAGGAGATTTCAATGCACACCATTTGGCATGGGGAAGTACAAGAACAAATGCAAAAGGACGAAGATTAGCAAGCATCGGCTACAACTATGACCTTACTCTCCTGAACGATGGTAGCCCCACCTTTCTTCGAGGCGTGACATACGGCAGTTGCCTCGATCTTGCTTTCGTCTCCAACTGTCTCGCCAGATGTGTGAAGTGGTTTCCGGATATTGAGACGCATGGGAGTGATCACATTCCCACTTATCTTAACATCAAAGGCTTGTCGTCTAGATCTGGTCCACGGAAGACCATTCGGACGATTCAATGGGCCACCTTCAAATCTGATATGGAAGATGCTTGCCGCGAGGGCCTACTATCTGGGTTAGAGCAAACAATTAAAAGTACGATGCAAAACGCCACTCGCATGATGACGATCTCTTCCACGCGAAACGACTTCGACATAGAATTAGAGCGACTACGAGCACTTCGTCGCCGGGCGGAACGTCGATATCGCCGTACAAACTCAATCCATGACCTTGGGTGGCCAGGAGGATGCAAAAAAAGATTCAGCGTCGCATGGATAGATTAGCATCGGAACGTTGGGCAACGTTTTGCCAGAAACTGGACCCCCGGAAGCCACTGTCTCACATTTGGAAAACGGTGCAAGGTCTGCGTTGCCTTCCGGAGCAGCGTTTTCCATTCAAGGCGCTCGCGCTCTGCCAAGGGCGGCAAGACATCGATGTCGCAGAAGACTTTTGTGCGAGGATCGCCGACCAAGCGACTCGTCCAGATCCTCCAGCCCAAGGTGACGTCCCCATTTCCCGTGATTGCCGCATGGACCTTCCTTTTACAATGGAGGAGCTGCAGGCGGCACTAGCTCTCTGCAGACGCTCTTCATCTCCGGGTCCAGATGGTATATCATACCGAGCCTTGTGCTATCTTGGAGAATCCGCACGGAAAGAATTGTTGAGTCTTTACAACTCCTCATGGCAGGAGGGAAACGTTCCTGACGAATGGAAGTAAGCCGCCTGGTGCCACTCTTGAAGCGGGGCAAATCCCAACTCGAGCTCACCTCTTACCGCCCAATAGCGCTGGCCAGCTGTGTAGGAAAGATAATGGAACGGATGATCCTTGGCCGCCTGGAATGGTACCTTGAGCACTACAAGATTTATCCGAATTCCATGGCTGGTTTCCGACGTGACCGCTCTTCCATCGACAATGTAGTTGATCTCGTTTCATATGTTCAGCACGAAAGGTCCCGTAAGCGTTTATCTGCAGCTTTATTCTTAGATGTAAAAGGCGCATACGATAACGTACTACATGAGGCCATTCTCGATGCTCTTGCAACGGTTGGCCTAGGTGGTCGAGTCTTTCTGTGGATTGCAAGTTACCTATCTGCAAGATCATTCTTTGTGTTAACTGACGATGGCCCGACTACGCGACGCTATACAAGCAGATGCGTTCCTCAAGGTGGTGCTCTCAGCCTGACGCTATTCAACCTCGCTCTTCTTGGACTTGCTGAATACTTACCAACTACCATCAAGATTTCAATATACGCAGACGACATCTGTGTGTGGACTTCGGCAGTCACACGTCCACAGATACGTGCGCGGCTACAAAGAGCAGCAACTTTGTCAGCGAGCTACTTGTGTAAACAAGGTCTCAATATATCACCAGAAAAATGCACACTAGTGGCATTTACTCGTAAACCAATGACGCCTTATGTCATCTCAATCAATAGGCGGACCATTTCCTATGTCAGAACCTACAGGTTTCTTGGCGTAATCATTGACCGAGACCTGTGTTGGAGCCCGCACGTGGCCTACATGAAACGGCGCCTGACAGCAATTTCCCAGTTGTTTAAATATTTGACAGGAAAGACGTGGGGGATGTCAGTAGACGCAACGATGAAACTCTACAGAGCTCTCTTTCTCGGTTTTTTAAGATATAGTCTACCTGTACTGAACAACACTTGCAAGACAAATATTCATGTTCTGCAGGCAGAACAAGGTCAAGCACTCAGAGTTTGCCTTGGTTTTCCCAGATGCACGTCAACAGAGGCAACTATTGCGATTGCTGGGGACCATCCGATGCAAACTCACATAACGGTGGAAGCCCTGAGAACGCACATCAGACATTTTGCACGTGCCCCCTATCATCACCTTGAAACACTACCTTCAGACAGGCGCCAAGCATCGTTCTCTAAAACTATCAAGTAAAACGACAAACTTCCCTCGGGCTTCACCGCTGCATCTAAACCATCGATGCCCCCTTGGTGTCTTATTAGCCCCACAGTACATCTCAGTGTACCAGGAACCAAGAAAAAATCTGAGCTATCGTCACCTGCGCTGAAACAACTGTCTCTGCTTCTTCTACACGAGAGGTATGCGGACAGTGTACATATTTATACTGATGGTTCCACAAACATCCAATGTTCGTCCGGTGCTGTGGTTGTCCCCAGCAAGAGCTACTACCATCAGCTTCAGGACTGACCACCCAACGACATCGACATCTGCGGAACTAGCTGCTCTTCGCGCTGCACAATTTGTTTCGTCAATCGGGAACCACCTCGACAATGGTCAATATTCAGTGACTCTAAGGCAGCCCTACAATCTGTGTTATCAGCTCTGCGTCGCGGGCCATATGAGCAGCTCGTATTCGATATTAGGCACCTACTCCATACATCACATGAGAAAGGACACCACGTGGCATTTCAGTGGCTTCCAAGTCACTGCGGTGTCATAGGGAACGAAGACGCCGATAATGCCGCTCGGGCAGCTCTTGACGACACACAGGAAGAGGCCATACCACTCTCACGGTCCGACGCTGCCAGCAGACTTCGAGTGCTTGCCCAGGAGATCACGCTCTCTCTATGGTGCACAGCCAGCGGCCAGACCAACCGGAGCAATCGTCACTACCACCTGCCCTCTTTGATGCATCTCTGTATGCCATCTGGACTCCGCCGAAGAGAGGCCACTATGCTATATCGCCTATGGCTAGGGGTGGCATTCACTAAATCTTATTCATTTCTGATTGGAATTGCCGACAACGCTCTTTGCGATGCCTGTCTTTGCGAGGAGACACTGGAACACATTCTATGCGACTGTCCAGAATATAATGTTCAGAGACAGTCCCTGGCGTCCGTTCTAGCGCATCTTGACAACAGACCAATGTGAGCTGAAGTGATTTTCACATGTCGTCGACACAAGACATCGCAGCTGAAGGCGACGAAAGGACTACGTCGGTTTTTAAAAGCAACGGGCTTGGACAAGTGGCTGTGACAGTGATGTCAGGTACCACGCAAGAGTGACGGACTGTGACTGACGATGTGTGTGCTGTGCTGTGTGCTCTCTCTCTCTCTCCTCCCCATCTTTCATTCCCCCTCATCCCGCTCCCATGTGTAGGGTAGCAAACCGGTTGTGCTGAACTGGTTAACCTCCCTGCCTTTCCTTCTCCACTTTTTCCTTCCTTCCTTTCCTTGAAAAGGTTTGCGAGAAAGAAGGTGTCAACCAGGACCTCTGGTCCGAGCGGTTGATCCTGTTGCTTCCTAGTAGACTCTCGTGTGTTCTGGAACACCTGCTTGATGCAGAGAATCGGCACTATGATGAGGGAAGGATGGCTCTGTTGAGGCATTTTGATGCTTTAAGTCAGGCCGACTGCGAAGGCCAGGTGGATAGCGACAGTGCCGAGCTTGTCGAGGACAAACCGCCCATTGAGATGGCTGCTAGTTCGGGATGTGTAGGAAATGCTGTGGCGCCAATTTTGCACACGCTAAGTGATGAACGCGAACACACTGCTGTTTCGCCGTCTAGAGAGGCCGCTTTGCAAACAGTGGCCTAGAGTGGTCCCTTTGATCTCGATAGAAGCGATCAAATCTGGTCAGTTGAGGAGAGACCTCAGGGCGAGCCGGCTAGCGCAGATGGCGTCGGATGCAGTCATTTTCTGTCAAAGGCACATACATCTAGCGACGACCACGAGCCTAGCTTGGTTTTGCCGCCCGGAGTGATATCGCTGCGACGAGAGGGCAGCGCGTACCTATGAGTACGCGTGCCGAGACCGCGAGCCCTGTGAGCCGCGTCGAAGGCAAACGACGAAGGCGCAAGCCTAGAAAGTCGGACTCGGGCGGCGATACGAGCCGGGTCAAGCGCGCCAACCGCCAACACGTTGGGAAAAAGCGCAGTAGAGTGAACCCCAGGCTTAGGCAGCTGCTGCGATCTATGATAGGCGTGACGCGCGTCTGTAAAGGCAGGATTTCTCGGAAATGCAGACGCCGCAAATGCCGCCGGTTCACAGCGAGGTCAAGGAGTGGTAAGCAGAGAAGCGTAGCGAAGCATTTGGTATGCTTGATAGACTGCTTCAATTGCCGCTCCCTTCCTGGGGAAAGACAGGCGACTGCCCAGTGGTCAAAGGGACAGCGTGCACGCGGGTCCGTGAATGCGTCGCTGTCGCAGTACTTGGAGGGCGCGGGTCGAAAGTCGCCGGTGCTTCGGACATCACAGCTTGGTTGTGGTGTCGCGAGTGGACAACGAGTAGACCCGAGAATGGACGACCCGCTCGAGCGCGTCTGAAAGGGTGTGTTTGTGAACACCATGCGATTAAAACCAAGGCATTTCGAAATCACATTCTGTTATTTGTCTTTTAGTTTTCATTTTTATTCTTCTTTGCGTTAAAGTTCAGTCGCGTGTTGAGCGCATGAAAGGTTGGATGTGCAGAGAAGAGGGCATATTTTATGCTCTGGTCCCTTTTATTCGCGAGACACCGACACTTTTTAGTTTGTTAACCATTTTTACTGAGACCTGATTGCTGAACGCTCAAGTAGAGAAAGCGTCAGTGTTTTCACGTTTTGTTGTTTTTACGTATACCTAGGCTAGACAAAGCCTAAGTGCTTAATTTAGATTATGACTTGTTTTTGTATTGTACGCGTCAGTCCTAAGTGTCAGTATAGCCATAGCCTCCTATATACTTCATGCCTGCCCATCGGCGCCGAGAATGCAGGGAACCGGTCGTTACGCCTAGTGCCGTCACTCACCACCAGTTGGCGGTGCTACCCCAGAATAGAAATACTGACACTCTACGGCGGCGTGCGCTGTAGCATAATTATACATATCACGCAATTTTTTTTTTACCGGTGCCGATTCTATTGGTTTACAACATCTCCGGGCGTTTAACGCCGACACAGAAGCGTACAGGCCGCCGCGCATTGCTTCTTCCAAAAGAAAAGAACGATAAAAGGAAAACCACAGCTCTTATCTGTACTAGTATGAAGCTTCATTTTCCTTCTGCTTATTATTACATATGTTTTCTATGTCAGTGTCGAAAAAAAATAATGTCGGCTCTAATAACTGCACAACAAAAGCTTTTATTGCCATCATTCGGATTTAAAGTTTGTGGAGCTTTCGTGACAGGGGCTTCTGTGAAAAACTTTTGCGATTTCGTTCTTGTCTGTTATCTTCAGCGCAAAATTAGTGAATAGAGGGCGGAAGAACTTTGTCACCATGACCTCAAACAGCTTCTCGTGGTGCTCAGGCACTGAACAATTACATAGTTCACGCTCTCGCAGCACTTGAGCAGCATTCACGGCAGTCTCCCTCAGCGGCTGCGTAAAATTTCTTAGCTTAGCGAGCACTACTTCAACCTACTTGCGCAGAGAGTTCAGCACAACTACGAGTTCGTCTGACCGATACAGCAGACGGCTTCTGTCTTGAAGCCTAATCAGAGAATCTGATGGCTCCGAGGGCTTGGGCTTTGTCAACAAACTGAGGCATTCTTTGCAAGACACCCGCTCATTAACAGCTTAACAGCTCTCGATAGGTATCCGCCAACCATCGCTAGTGCTGCACATTCTGGCGAACGAAACGTTTCCTTGCGCCGGGTAATGTGGTTGAACAGCGCTGCTGGAAATTTCGGGAAATTTTTGGATGGTTCTGGCGTAGTACTTACGCTCAGTTGCCGGAGTAGCGACGAGCATGTGCTATCTTCCGTGTCCATCACGTTGCTGCTTGTCGATGTTGACGCAATGCCTGTCTTCAGATACTTTTCTGTTCCGCACAAAACTGTCCGTGAGTCTGTCTGATCGTTGCTTCCAGCTGACCTCCTCAACCACCCAAAAAAAGATTCATTGGCGTCAGAGGAGAGCTTTCTAGTCAGAACAAATCGAAAATGCATCTCTCTCAGAAAATATCTGACGCATTCCACGTTTGACACATTCAAACTTGGAGCCACTTCTCTGGAAGTTCTTCATCGCTCGGAATTTCATGAAATGAGATGCTCGGGACCTTTCTCTTACTGTACGAGGTGCATCCAGGTCCACAACAATACGCCATACTACTGGGTGTCAACTCGCAAAGCGCCCTATCAAACCATTTAAAGTAGCACAACTCACTCGTGACCACAATGTCTTCTTTTCGGCCAGAAGGCTCTCATTTGCGCTGCTGCTAGACATCCTCAATACGGAACCGACAGTGTCACCACAGCCACAGTCCTTCAATACCCTGCCGCAGCTCACCGCGTCAATCCAAGGCAGAAGGCAAGTTTTTTTTTTTTTTTTTTTTCCAGCCGTGGACTGCTGCAGAAAGGTGATCTCCCAGCAAACCAGCGAACCGTCGGCAGGCGAGGCAAATTAATATTGTCTCGATTTGACACTAATGGAGACGCGCACACGCAATTTTTCCCGCCTTTAACCATGCACGGCGGCTAGCGAACTATTCTTAACTATTCTGGGGTAGCAGCGCCCCTAGCGGGCGACCTGCGAGGAGGTCAGGAGAGGAGGTTGAACGGCGCTCCCGGTGTGATTGCGCGGGCACAGAAAGTATATAGGAGGCTATGGTATAGCATTTTGACTCACTTTTCTTTCATGTAGTTCGTGTGAGTTTTAGTATTTAATTTTTGTTAGGACCGCTTCTGTGCATGAAAAATGTGGTGCTCGTTTCACCGAGTGTATCTGGACAGTACAAGCAGCGGGCTTTATCGGTTGGCTCTTGCGGTTATCGGATTTCGTTCGTATTCCGCGATTTGATGCCCAACTGCATAGATTAGCTACGCTTAGCCTTTGCGCCACGGCTTTTGGGGGCAAAATTAAGTCATCCTCGGAAACCTTGATATTTGCCAACCTGCTTGCATTACAGTTAAGAATCGCTTACAAAGCAAATCTGATTTGATTATAATCCTGACGCATTGACAATTAAAGAGAAAAAAACAAGGGGGGGGGGGTCTGTATTTCTAATTTGACTCTCCGATACGTGTCTCGTGTTGTTTGGGATTTTTTTTTTGTTAGCGTAGCCAGATCTCGGAAAATGCTTTATTCGATGATTTTGGTCTGGCGGTTTGAGGAGCATTCAGAGGGTGCTTGCTTTGGCCGGAGTGGTTTGGCGTTGTTGATTCTCGGTCGTTCCAGTGGACGTAATCAGGGCCGAGCAGCAGGAAAGAACACTGCCGGGAAAATCAGCAAAGCCTGTACCTCCATCGACGACGTCGCTCAACCGGCGCATCCAATCTTCCGAGCTGCGTCGGACAGCTCGACCTCTGGATGCATTGTCTGGCGGCGGGGGTGCTGTTGTGCCATAGTACGTGCCAACCCTTCATCGAGGCGACAGGAACTCCGATTTATCCGCGTCGAATGGATTTGTCGCGGGTAATTGCAAGCAGCACCGGCTATCATCGCCACCCGTCCCTCTGGGTCCTGTCGATGAGTCGCCAAGGGGACGCGACACCACAATACGACGCGGTTGACGTCCGCAACCGCCCCGTCTGGTTTCTGTCGACGACGAGTCGCCGCCAAGGGGATTTAAGGAAGAACCGGCCCATTGTTAAACCAGAGAGTCGCCACCGGCCGCCCCGTCGATCTGGTGCGCTCTTACCAGCTATTACTGCTTTCACCAGCTATTACCAGCTATTACCTGCTATATCTGTACATATTTGTACATATTGTATAAAGCTTTCGTCACCTCTTCACCTGCTTCAAGATTCCTTCTCTCCTCCTCGACCCCGAGTCACAATAGTAAGTAGCAGCCGCAGGAGCAGAACGCACCCTCCCTTCTCCGGCGCGTCCTCCCTCCCCCATGCCTCTCGCGCGAAAGAAGACGCCGCGCTTCCGCCCCGCCTTCGTCCCTCGCGCGCGCGAGATTGAGCCGCGATCGTGACCATGACCCTCGCGAGCTTTCACTCGCACGTGCAGCGTACGGCGCGCGGCGTCAATGTTATCATGTTTGGACTTCATACAGAACATAACAGCGACGACGACGGCAGAAATGCGCTTCGAATGTCAATATAGTCTCAGTCGCAGCAACATTTGAACCTTTTCGCAATCGTTCTTGGTGTAGTACCTCTTTGAATTAAGGACCGAAAGGACTTTGAAGTTAGGACCGAAATTTCGGGCGATTATGTTTGTTGCCATACTTTGCGTAACCTTTTCCATCTACAACTTTTACAAACGCTGACATCGTCAGCTTCCAATCACTCACAGGCCACGGCATGTAGCGTAAAAAAATTGTCGTGCTACTGTTGTCCTGTTCTTCCCAATGTATATTGCATACAGCGAGTGTTACGCAATCATTGCTTTAGATGTATGAAGCAATGATGGGCAGAATGCCCTCGCACGCCTGCCCCCGAAATGCAGAATTTCGCTTTTCTGTCAAAGTTACTGTAGCAGCGGCACCTGATATGAGCAGTATGGTTACCATGGAGACTGCAGTCACAAACCGTCGATTGATGAGTACATAAGCGGCGGTTTAAATGCGAACTGAATTACGGTTATTTCATTAGAGCACACGTAAACGAGCTAAGTTCATTGAATATGACCGAACTGACAGAAAATTGTGTTACTTTAGATGAATCAAAGAACTGATTGGTACCTTGCCACTGAGCAGTGTTGCTTTTCAATTTTCTTGTAACATTAAGTCTTTTAGGTTTTTCTGAAGGGAACGCTGAGATGTACCTAATTTCCGCATGTGCTCCCTAATAAGCGAAATCGTAGTTGAGAGTGCCGGCGAGTGCGTCTTATTTAAACTGATACACAAAAATTTGCAATTGCAATGTCCGAAAGCATTTGCTGTGAGAAGATAGATTTTAGAGACATGTTCACTCTTTGCTTTCGGATGCGGCAGTTCAATACAAAGGACTAAATTTATACTATTTCCTAAGGAGTTTTCACTGCGAACACTTGCAAATTGGCAAAAGCTGGCTTGTGGTGAGTGTGGAGTGAAAAACTTACTTCCCCTGGGCGCCTTCACTGAGTAGTCTTGTCCGAATAGCAGATCCATTAAGATTCGCTTAACGCCAGTTATTGCCAACGGTGTTGTGGTTCAGTGCTATCCATCATTGTCATGGGGACGAAACGGGGCAGGAAACATATAGAATTCGGTGATGTCACATGTGTCCGCACAGCGTATTGGCAGCCGCTTGCGGCCTCGGGTTGGCTCAGCACGGCACGGCCTAAACAACCAGCCGCCCAAAACGGGCCGGCAAATAACGCCTAAAGAAAAACAGTTTTGTGATTAAGCTGAAAGCATGACTTACTGAATCAATTTTTACACGGAGGTGAGCGATGGCACGAAAGTACAATCTTTATCAGGCTGCAGCCTTTGTTTATTGCGAGTTTTTATGGGCTGAGGCCCAATGCACGAAACATTTCATTCGTGGTTGATCATTGCCATTGGCCTGCCTCCTTGACTAATAATACGTACAAAATGACGATTGCCTACAATTTTTACAGTCATCATTCTCCTTTAGTGCAGGACCACTGCTTTGCTAGGCTACGCCCTCTATTTCCATGTGTAGATAAGAACACTTCTGGGTCGCGATATGTCCTTGTTTTGGAATTTTCAACAAAAATAATGTCCCTTCCAATTAATATCCGTTGGTATTGGCTTCCTTCCCGCTTGTTTTCGCATTGTACTTTCAGCAGTTTCGCTCATCTTAGCAACAGCCATGTATATAAAGTTGGCAGTTGACAGCATCCGTCGTCATTCGACTGTCGTTGCTAGATGACGGAGTATAAAAACGGCATGACCTTATTATACTCCCCACGGAGTTTCAGGTCCCGTGGTTAGAAACCCTCCATTGGAGTGCTTCGGCGCATAACTGAATAATTTATCATTCTGGGTTGGCTGAGTAATGTTAAGTTGTGCACTTAACACGGTCATATCTGTTTTATTACTGGTTCGTTCATGCCGCAGCATACGCGCCTCTTTCACTTCGACCGAAGCTCCTGCTGCTGTGGCATGCCAGGCACCGCCACGTTTTTCTGTATTTTTAGGGTGAGACACCTCAGAGTAGACGGGTGGCGCGTGGCAACCTCCGCGTTTGCACTGGACCCTAATAAAGTTATACTCACTCACTCATTCAAGTGTCAATGTTCGCCGGTGCCCATGGTGTCAACTTGCGGTGACCTTGGCGAAACTGCGCCGTGACAAAAAATGGCCGACTCCACAAAGAGTAAAAACAGGTCTAAAAATGCGCGGGTTCACGTCACATTGTATATTTCCTCGATTCAATCGCACTAACAGCGAAGTACAGCTAACTGACAGTGGTCCGGAGCAAAGCACCGTCAGTTGCTTTCTCTCTCTCACCATTTTTCTCTCTCTATGTATATATACACACTATATATATATATATATATATATATATATATATATATATATGCGCCAACAGATAAGGAATACCGTGCCATACCATACCATAACAGCCGGTCCAGGAACGGGTGCTGTCTGTCTGTCGTATATATATATTTTAAATATAAAGAGATGCACTTGGGCTCGGGCACTCGCACCCCGGGGGCTAGGGGGCGAACGAGAAGAGGCGGACGAAGGCGAATATAGAACAGTGGGTATGCGCCATCAGATAAGGAATACCATAACATACCAAAGATGATAAGGTCATCATCATCACCATACCTTAACAGCCAGCCCAAGAACGGTTGCTGTGTCTATGTCTGTTCCTTTAAAATGACACAGCCGACGAAAACCCAGCCTTAAGGCGCTCCAGCCTTAAGTACCATTCTGCGGAGGCCTAGTGTCCTCCTGCATCTCGCCGCCGTCGGACCTTCCGGCGAGGGAACGACATCAACGCTTCCCTTGGCATTGATGCCATACCTGGGACTACCTCGATCTCCGAGCCGCCAAGGCATGCCGTCCACACTGCCTTGGACATGGATCCTCGCCATCCTGGGTGCCTCCTGCGGCCTGGAAACGCCGTCCACGCTTCCCATGCCCTGGATCTCTGCGCCATGACATCATCGACCACTAAGCCAACAAGGGATGCTGTTCACGCTCCCCTGGCCATGCTTACGGCTACAGTGAGTACCGCGGCCGCCACCAGCTCTGGCTCAACGGATGCCGCTCACGCTCCCCTGGCCACTTCTCCGGATTGCCCGAGTACCACGGCCGCTGCCGCCGCCTCAGGGTGCGCGGATTCCGCCCTGGCTCAACGGGCGGCTCAACCGGCAGCTTAACCGACATCAGGCGAGCCATCTCACTGCGGTCACAGCAGCGGGACTTCATCGTTTCAGCTACTTCCGGTTTCCCTCTAGCAGCCTTGCCATCACCTGCTGCCTCGGAACTACTGGATATCCATGGATTTCAGAATGATCCCATTCTGTAGGTGCCAAGCAGCCAACGCGCTCGGTACATGCCATGCCTGCCCCGAAAACACGAAATGGCTGGTTGCAACGGGGCGACTTCGAGGTGCCGCAAAGGCGTGGGAAAACTACCAAGGCATCAAACAGCGGTCCTGGCCTGAATGGAGTGCAGCTCTTATAGGTGCTTTCGGCCCACTTCCTTATGCCTGCGCGTCCCCTACATCCCCGAGCATCAGCTGCGGCTCGTCGTCGTCGAATATCGCGGCAGAGAACCAACTGTTCAGCAACAGCAGCAGCGAGTCAATCCCTGAGCTGCAACCGCATCAGCCACAGGCCTCCGGTTCGAGCATCTCCACGTCGGCGTCTTCCGCATTGCATGGCGTTCCACGGCAGCAAGGCCTCCAAGATAGCGGATGAAGCTGCATCCGCAGTGGCGGTGGAAGCAGAGGCATACGGCGACGACACGGGCAATCTGCAGTACGGCAACCCTTGGGACACGGATCCAGCCGCCGTGGCTCTACGGCTGCTGAGGGCCGAGTATAATCGCATCAAAAGCCCCCCTTCGGCACACGCCACCCCTGCCGCAAAGGGGGCGCCGTTCACCAACGAGATGGCCCGCCAGTCCGTCTACGAGACGGCGTTAGATTTGCGTCTCAAGCAGCGAGAACCCAACCAGCGCCTGGAGCGATTGGCCCAGAGTCCTGCAAGCATCCTCCCTGGGCGGCAACAGCAGCCGCGTGCAGGCCCAGTCTACCCGGTGCCGTCGTCGTGATCGTCTGCTGGAGTGTTGCACCAGGTCACAAGGGAGGCATGACAAGACACTCTTCCTTGCAGGATGCCTGTTGTACGAAGCCACCAACACACCAGGGGAGCAATTGTAGCACTTCGGTATCTCCTAGTATTCAGCAGCAAGTAGCACCAACACCTTGTGGTTCCAGCATCAGTGGCGTAGGCAATGCTTCAGTTCCGATTCCTGCTATCAGAGATCCTGATTTGGCGTTCAGGCAAGCGTCAGCGGCCATTGACCATATCCATCCATTACCACGGTCGCCTATTTCCGAGAACGCCCCTGCTGCACCTGTCGGCGCTGTCGCTGCTAAGCGTAGCATCCATGCAGGTGTCAAGGTGTTCCCTTCAGGGTCAGTGCGGCGCCCAAGGCACAGTTGCCACCGCAACGAAGCGCCGCTTCAGAATGGCTCCGACTGTGCCCTCCAGTCATTCAGAGCATCACCATCTTTGGACAGCCTCTCCAACTCTTCCTTTGATTGTCCTCGGAAACGTGAGGAGAGGCGGGGAAGACTTGTAGTAGTCGCACTACTCGCAGTGATCAACGAAGCACCATCTGAGGGAATCTGCTCGGCTTCGGCTGAGACGGTAGCGCTTAGCGGCGGGATGGTCGTCGGTGAGACCTGCGACCAGCGCGCAACAGTCAGTGCCGCCAGCCAGAGAAGCTGGTTGTGCGCTGGATGGCTCACAGATGACGACTTCAATGCTTGGATGGATTGCGTGATTCCAGGCGCGCCGGAAACTTGCAGCGTGGCCGAGTGTAAAGATGAAGAGATGCACTTGGGCTCAGGCGTTCGCACACCAGGCGCTAGGGGGAGAACGAGGCGAAGAGGATGACGAAGGAGAAAATGTAACAGCGGGCCCAGAAATGGGTGCTGTCTCTGTGTCTGTTCCTTTACAATATATATATATATATATATATATATATGATACGCACAACTTTGCAGTTATTTTTGATCTTTGTACCCAAAGTTTTGGTCGCCTGGACGGTGGACAACCTTAAAAAGGTCTCTCCACAGCCCAGGCGAACATGCATGTAAATTTTTTGTGCAAGTAATGTCCGCCTCTCTTCGAGTAGACCGCCTCATGACATACAATAGTGCTATGTGCCATGAACAATTACAAAACAAAGTGTTCGCTGAAACACTCGGTTTAGAATGGCAATGCAAGCCATAAAATTATAACTGTCGCAGTGGGTGGAGAAAAATGTTGTACTGGGAGAACTACATAATGGCTTGAGACCAGGCATACTTTTAGGGGATAATATGTTTGTACTAACTTAATGCACAGAGATTTTAGTTGCTGAAAAAATGCCTTTATGATAGTGTTTCTCGATAGTAAAGGAGCCTACGACAAGGTAGACAGGCCATTGTCATTGTATATTGAATATTCTTATGGGTCTGTAAAGAGTAGGTTTATCTAGGTCAAGTACTCACAAGGGACCCGATCATGAGAAGAAAATTTACCGAAGAATAAAATTAGGTTGGGGCGCATATGGCAAGCATAACCAAACCCTGACTGGGACACTACTACTGCCGTTGAAAAGAAAAGTATTCGACCGGTGCTAACATGAGAGGCATGAACTTGGAGGTTAACAAAGAAGCTCGAGAAGAAGTTTGGTACCGCAAAAAAGCGATGGAACAAAAAAAATATTAGGCATAACGTTAAGAGACAGGAAGAGAGCAGTCTGGATCAGAGAGCAAACTGGGATATGTGATATTATAGTCACAGCCTCCCGCTAGCCGAGGCGGGCGTTCTTTCACTAGGCCACATTAAGAAAAAGAAATGGAGCTGGAAAGCCCTAGGCCCACTAAACTTCAGGTTCTAAATAAAGTTCTCTCTCTCTCTCTCTCTGGACTGGCCATGTAACCCATAGGGTGGATAACCGGTGGACCATTAGAGTTATAGAATGGGTGCCAAGAAAACAGAAGCACAGTCGAGGACAGCAGAAAATTAGAGGGAGGGTGGCGAAATTACCAAATTTGCAGGTGGAAATTGGAATCATTTTGCGCAAGACAGGGTCAAATGGAGATCCCAGGGAGGGACCTTCGTCCTGCAGTGGACGTAAAAATAGGCTGATGATGATTAAGCCAATTTGGTGCTCCCTCTCTGGTGCTCACAGTGTTTGTATATGGGTTAAGACCAGGGAGCACTTTGCGGGAAAATATCTCATCATCATCAACAGCATATTTTTAAGTCCACTGCAGGACGAAGGCCTCTCCCTGCGACCTCCAATTACCCCTGTCTTGCCCTAGCTAATTCCAACATGCGCCTCAAAATTTCCTAGCTTCATCATCCACCTAGTTTTCTGCCATCCTCGACTGTGGTTCCCTTCTCTTGGTACCCATTCTGTAACTTTATTGATGCACCGGTTACTCCTCCTACGCATTACATGGCCTTCCCAGGTCCATTTTTGTTACTGTCTTTCTTAATCAAGGGTAAATTTTCTAACATTTATAAAGTAGGCATTTTTTGCACTGATCCCTGATAAGGTTTCGCAATTATTAGTGGTTCCTCAGCGTCAGTGTACACAGTTTATTTGTACTACTAGTTACGCTAAACCTTACACACCTTTATAACTGTAATAACTGTAAAATTAATAACTGTGAAATCACAAATTAACTCTGTTGTGTATCATTTACCAATATTTCATACAAGGAGTAAAATATTGCTACAACAGTGCACGTTGCACCTTGCTTCCCTAATGCTAAAATGTATTAGAGCCTGTATGAGATATGTTCTGTATTTTAAAATGTTTTTTTTTATGTGATTTAGTTTCGTTACAGGAATTTACTGTGCAGCATTAGCAAGGAGTCTAATTTCAGATCATGGTGTGTGCTGCAGGAGGCATGCTTTGCTGCTTTGATTGATAAAACAGTGGCTGAGACTTCCATACAAGAACGAACTTCAATTTGGCTCTGCCACCATCGGTACTTGGCTAGCGCCTGCCGTATGAATCATCTCAGGTAGCTTCTGAAGACTTATTTAACCTTACTCTGAGGGGACGTGTGCAGGCGCATGCACCTGAGATTGTGTTGTCGCATGTGCGTGTAGAACAGACATGATGCTGCGGGTTCCAGAAGGGTGCAGAGGTGCTTTGCAAGAATTTGTCTTAACTCTAATTTACCTGTGCAGTTGTTTGTCATCTATTTCAGTATATGGTTAGAGGTGTTATGAGAATTTAGCAACTTATTTCTCTTGGCCCTCTAACTAGTCTGGCAGGTTACACCTTTCGTTAGGTGGGCAAATATTCAGCATGGACCGTCACTTGAATATACTTTTTTGTGTCTAGTGGCATCTTAAAGGATAGTCAATGGACATGCTCAGAATTACCTGAGGCTACAGATGCACTGATAAGGTTGCAACCACTACAAATCGCGTTGCACTTTCTGGCGAAACCAGCATGTTAACACTTTTAAAACAGGGGGCAATGCTCTCGATTCATGACATCTTTAGATACTTTCAATTTTGTATGACGTCTCATCCAAGGAGTTGTATTATTGGTGTGAGGTATTGCCCTAGGTCAACTTGGGTCAGATGAAAATATATCAACAAAAGCGACTGACCCAGCCCTAGAAGCATTGCTTTGTGATACTTTATCACCAGTCCTTTGTATGCTACCCGCTTAACCTGTACTAAGTCATGTTTAGGTATGCAAAAAAGACGACAGCTAGGCAGTGCAAAATTTCAAACTGGCTTTTGGTGTGATATCGCTGATGATGATGATCGTTTATTCGCTGATTGCGTAATCTATCGTTCTTTTACTAACGAAGCTGATTCTCGTTCTGTCCAGTCTGATCTTAACATCATTAAAACTTGGCTAACATCTGTAAACGTCAAGAAAACGTCGCTACTTACTTGTCACCGCCGCCAATCGTTTCAGCTAAATACGTTGTCGCTGGTTCTGAAATATGTGCCGTAACTTCTTATAAGTACTTAGGTGCTAACTTATCCAGTAACCTCTGTCGGTCATCACACAATTGAAACATTAGCAATGATGCCAATCGTGTTCTATGCTACCTGCCCCGTTATCTTCGTCTTTTTCACCCTTCAGTAAAACTAGTAGCATATTTAACACTTGTCCGACCCAAACTGGAATACGCATGCTCAGCGTGGGACCCATACCAATCTGTCCTGGCAACAGCACTTGCATCCATACAGAATCGCGCAGCAAGGTTTATTCCCTCCGACTACTGTTACCACACTAGCGTCATTAAAATTACGTCATCTCTGAACCTTGCAACCATCGAGCACTGCCGCAAAGCAGCAAGGCTGTCTCTTTTTTACAAGTTTTATCACTCGCTGCCTCACCAGACCGACATCATACCTGCGCATTGCAGATCATCCCGTCCTAGCCATTCAGAGGCTGTTTACCCCCTCCAGCTTGCATCTTTACTCTTTCTTCATTGAAACAGCTAAAGACTGGAATCATCTACCTGCCGAAGCGGTTAACTGTGGGTTATATATCCCATTGTCAAAACGCTTGCTCACGCCAGCGTTTTGACAGTGGTTTTTTGCATTCATCGACTGTGATCTATTCATGTTTTATTGTGCGCGCTGATACCATGCTTGTTATTTCAGTTAGTAATCAAATATATCCAACATCATACAGCCGATAAAACCACTATCCTGAATCCGTATAGCTCTCTACTAATTTCCTGTGGAAATTTATGCTTCGCCTTTCTTGCGAAACTGCGAATTTTTTATTACTATAGTAAAAAAGCTTGTCTTTCACGTTTTGTTTGTGTTTTCTGATACTTTCAGTCAAAACAGCAAATGCTAGAAGTGGTATTTGCAAACATTTCAAGAGAAACTATGATCGCAATTTCTATATTAGCTAACTTATTTTTTCATTCAGAAAGGCCAGACTGGTTACATCCATACAAAAAGAATAAAACGAAAGTTAGTGCAACACACAGTCCTTACGCGTGATGGTAAGGATTGCATTTCAAGTGCGAACCTGTTGTCCCCGCATACTAGAGAGAAAATGTACGTAAGGAATACGAAAAGCACAAATACGTCGTACATCGTAGAAGATTTACCTGCACATCTATCTGGGCGAGGACAATTAAATATTGGAAGTTCAGAGACGATGCTACAATTAAGTTGGCACAGCCAAAATGCTAGTAAAGTAAGAAATAATTAGGCAGATTTTCTCACTGTGGGATTGATACCATGCGAAGAATTTTGTAGGTAACTAGCTATCCAGCATCGTTTGGGATTCTTCAAAGCATTCCAATGGGCCAAAAGGTTTGTCTAAGGCGAGCAGTTGTGTGCATGCGACGAAAGCGGGTGTCTGACAGCAGCGGCAAGTTGACTAATAAATTGACGACGATCATATAATGGTGGCGATAGTATGATTTGTGCTACGGCAGTTCGACTCCAAGTTTAGAACATCCTAACTGTTGGGTTCTTCATAGGTACTGAACGCGCATAAGCGAGAGAAATAGAGACTGTGACATCTGCGACAATGTTCTATACAATCATACAAACCTATGTCTATGTCATGGAAATGAAAGACGTACTACGCTGTTGTGAAACTGTGCTGATAGAAATAGACTGTGATGAAGCAACTATGGCATTTGTCCTCCAACAAAGAAATCTTATAAGATGATCGAACTGAATCAATGGCGCGATACAATGTTGCAGAGTTTTTATGTAACATTAGCGGATATGAGGAAAGAACTGATAAGTGCGGGCCGATCCCGAAGGTGATGCGGTAGAGACTGCGTCTCAAAGCACTAAATGTCATGAGAGAACAATGCGAGGGCGGCCGGAATATTGCAGAAACATATTCTCCAAGGGCAGCAAGGAAACATTGTAAGCGTTCCTAGCACGTTATGTATTATTGCACATATGTATTTATGTATTATATATTTACATGTGTACATGTTTGTTGCTTTTCACAATATTTTTCAATAAATCTCCATGCCCTTTCTTTAGCCTGATCTTATTATGGCGATAGCAATTATATGGACACTTCAACCGGATTTCTGCCGTCCCCGTCGTCGTCGCCGTGAGTTTCCGTATGAAGTCCAAGGGCGATAAAACCGTCGCCGCCCGCCGTATGCGCGAGCGAAAGCGCGCGGGGGACGCGCGCTATCATGGACAGGGAAGGCCCAGCGAAAAGCAAGCGCGACCGTCACGCGAAAGGACGTCCGGGTATGGGAGGGAGGGAAGCGGGGCGACGCTGTGCTGCGGCACCAAAGGCGTATCTTGCAACCGGGCGCAAGGGGAACTGGCCACTCAATCTCCCACGCGAAAACAAGAAAGCGGTGGGAGGGAGGAGGGGGGGGGCGCAGCTTTTACTCAGCCAACAACTGCGCTCGTACTTTTCCCGGCTGTGGCGGTCGCGCGCACCCTCTCTTATTTCCACACGGCTCTGACCTTTGTGTGCGCTGTGCATTCGCCGCTCAGCTTCCCTTGAAGCGATAGACCGCACGAACCTTCGCCTGCTGCGGCGGCTGCGCTTGCTGCCAGCGTTATGACAGTCATTGTCTGCGGTCATTCAGTGTGATCTACTCATGTTTGCTTGTGCGCGCTGACACCACGCTTGTTAAATCAGTTAGTAAGCAAATTTGTCCAAGTTTGTGCAGCCGATAAAACTACTATCCCTACTCCGAATATCTCTCTACTAATATGCTATCGCAATTGATGCTTCGCCTTTAGGGCAAAACTGCGAAATTTTTTCCAATACATCTTCAATTGAGCGCTGCTGAGAAGGCCAATGCCCATGTTCAAATCAATTTCATGCGAAACCAATGTCATCAATGTCATTGGTGATGCATATTTGATGCTATACAACGACTGGTTTGGTTTGACCAGTTGTATGAAGGAATGTGGTGGCGTGGAGCAGAGGTAGAAAACGCGGCTTCTAATCTGAAGGTCGTAAGTTCGAATCCTCCTCTAATCCACTACATTTTCAGGCATGGAGTGGCGCCTGACATCGGCAAAAAAAATGTCGCCTAGAGCTAGTGGGGCTATACTAGTTCAGATGCAACCAAATTAGGAAGGCCCACTAAGCTTCAACTAAGTCACTCCTTCACCAGAACAGGTGAACAGAACAAGCCTTTCCTGTTGCAGAATTCCGCCACCACCTCCCGCATGACTCCTCAGTTAACCCATGGCCCTCAGTCCCCAGCGGGTGCGGAGCACCTGACCAAGGCGGCGGTCAGACCTGCGACGCGGCAGAGGGTGCTAAGAATCTCTGGGTCTGGACAGGACGCCACTGGAAACTGAACCTGTCAACGTTCAACACGCGCACCTTATCGAGTGAGGCTAGCTTAGCAGAGCTATTTCAAGAATTCTCAGGTATTGCCTGGGATATTATAGGACTTAGCGAGGTTAGAACAACTGCTAAGGCTTATACAGTGCTGACTAACGGCCACGTCCTCTGCTACAGAGGTCTTCCAGATAAGAGAGAATTCGTAGTAGGATTTCTAGTCCATAAGGACATAGCGGGCTACGTTGACGAATTCGACAGCATTAATGAGAGGCTAGTAGTCGTCGTAATAAAGCTAAATACGAGGTATAGAATGAAGGTAGTACAAGCCTATGCTCCAACCTCCAATCACAATGAAGAAGAAATAGAAAACTTTGATGAAGATGCTGAAGTAGCAATTATGAAGGGTGCAAGCTCAGTATACTGTAGTCATGCGCGACATCACTGCAAAAGTAGGGAAAAAGCAGGCTGGTGAGCAAGCAATTGGCAACTACGGCATCGATTCTAGGAACACTATATGAGAGATGTTGATAGAATTCGTGAAAAGGAATAGGCTCTGAATAACGAATACCTTCTTCTGAAAGTGCAGCAACAGGAAGTGGACCTGGAAAAGTCCTAACGGAGAAACAAGGAATGAAATAGTATTCATGCTCTCTGCCGATCCCAACATACTGCAGGATGTCGAAGTGTTAGTTAGGGTAAAGTGCATTGACGATAGGTTAGTGAGGTCTAGGATTTCTCTTAATTTGAAGAGAGAAAGAATAAAATTAGTCAAGAAGAAACAGGTCAACCTAGACGTACTAAGGGTAAAAGCAGACCAATTCAGGCTGGTGCTTGCAAACAAATATGCAGCTTTAGAACAGGAAGATGAAGACAACATAGAGGTAATGGATGAACCCGTCCCTAGGCTGATCTCAGAAGCAGCAATTAAACTGGGAGGTAAGGAACCAAGACAACCAGTAGGTAAGCTCTCTCAATTAACGAAAGGCCTAGTAGAGGAACGGCAAAACATGAAAGTATGAAACTCGAGACATCAGATAGACTTCGCTCAACTGTCGAATCTGATCAACGAGAAGAAAGTAAGGGATATCCGAAATATAACATGGAAAATATGAGGAAGCAGTAAAATATGGACGCAGCGTGAAATCAGTGAGAAGAAAGCTTGGCATAGAACAAGGCAAAATGTATGCACTGAAACCTAAGCAGGGTAATATCATCAGCAATTTTGACGACATAGTAAAAACAGCGGAAGTATTTTAAACTGATCTGTACAATGCCCAGAGCAGCCAAGCTACTTTTATTCGAAGTCGTGGTGAATAGAGTAGAGAGGCTCCTTCTATAACTAGCAATGAAGTTAGCAGGACGTTGAAAGACATGACGAGGGGAAAAGCTGCTGGAGGATATGGAATAACAGTCGATTTATACAAAGATGGAGGAAATATCATGCTTGAAATGCTGGCGGCCCCTTATAAGCAATGCCTCACGACTTCAAGTGCACCATAAAGTTGAAAGAACGCCAACATCATACTCATCCATAAGAAGGGAGACGCTAAAGAATTGAAGAATAATAGACCCATTAGCTTCCTTTCAGTATTGTATAAAATATTCCCCAAAATAATTTCTAATGGAATCAGGGCAACACTTTACTTCAGCCAACCAAGAGAACAGGCTGGCTTCAGGAAGAGATATTCTGCCACGGATCATATCCATGTCATTAATCAGGTAATAGAGAAATGTGCGGAGCACAATCAACCTCCCTATATGGCTTTCATAGCTTATGAGAAAGCATTTGATTCAGTAGAGATACCAGCAGTCATTGAGGCATTGCGTAATGAAGGTCGTTCTCCATAAGAACAGTAGAAAGATACCTATCAAGAAAGGCGTCAGGCAAGGAGGCACGATATCTCCAATGCTATTCACTGCATGCTTTGAAGAAGTATTCAAGCTATTAGACTCGGAAGGCTTAGGAGTGAGGATTAACGGTGAATATCTCAGCAACCTCTGGTTTTTAGATGACATTGCTGAGATTTGTATGAGGCAAGCTAGGAGGCAAAAAGCCTGCTGGATACTAGCAAATGGCCAACATATTGTTGCATGTTGAAATTCTTTTTTTATTCCTCATCACTCATTTGTGTAGGGGAGACGGCTCTCACAACTGGAGAAGCCTGGGAAGCATGCAGTACTCCACAAAACTGGTTTCAACGTAAAATGTGTCTGCATCTCATAATTTCATGGCTGCAAGAGTGAGCCCACTGGTAAACACATCAGTGTTCATGATCTCATGCATTATCCACTTAATCTCCACGTCATACCTATCTTGAGAAAGCTGATATTGCCTTTAGAGAAATTGTAGATGTGAGCTTGCATGCACAACAAGCTTAACACATACAACACCAAAACAATTTGTTGAGAATTTCGGATCAGGAATCTGCGAAGCACAATTTGTTTAGTGGTGTTAAGATTCTGCTTAAGGTTGTTGATTGTTACATTCATATAGTGTTCAAGCATTGCTGTAACAACATTCTTCGCTTGGAGTACATAGTAAGGGTGTACTCCACATGAGCTGGTGGTATTTTGCTCCATATTCAAAAACTGGTTTCTTCAGTTGAGATTTTCAAGTTTGCATTCTTAATAACTGTTGTATGTAACCTATCCTAAACGTTCGAATGGTGAACACGTGACCTTTTTGATTGATTTTGTGGATTGTACATCCTTGCTGCAAACAATTTAATTTGATAACTGTTTCCACCTTAATGAAAAATAATTGCTTAAAGCAGCCATAGCCACCAATAATACTAGAATGACACGATTATGAAAATTGTGATATTGTACTTTGATTTATAATGTTTTTAAACATATGGAGCTCTGCCTGTGGTGTAAAAGGGCTCCTGATATCCATTCGTGATGCAAGAATATCGTGATGCAATTATTTGAAGAATAAACTGAAGCAAGAATGTTTACTTACTTTTCAAGAGAAGCTCATGGCAATTTCATCATGAAAAGTAAAATAACTAGAATAAGTTTACTGAGCTGAGAAGAGTGCTACAAATGTCTCATTCGAATAGTGCCATATACAGAAGCTACAACAAATGTTTACTATTTTGGTTGCATTTGTATTTATGGTTCTGTCACGTGTTGCAAGCTGTATTCAGAATGATCACAGCTCAGTCATGATTGTGGTAATGTGCAATGAAGTACAGCTGGCATCACCCGGAAAGTGTCGCAAAGTTACAAATACAACTTAAATGTGTTCTTTTAGGAAAAAAGACTTAGCTCAGAAAACTATCCTTTTTTTATGCAGCCTGTCGAGACAAGGTTTCTTTACATGGCCATGGCCCTCAAGGAAGAAACCGAGACTGCAGACTGCCATGTGCGCAGACTATGTGCGCATATTCCGAAACCCCCGCCGCCGACGTTGCAGACGCAACCGAAGCTAGCCGAGTAAAATCTACCGCTTGCCTAGGACGTGAGGGCCTTCCCATCTTCCTATTCCTCTAAATTTTTCATGACTGGGATTCAAGATTGTCACGTGACGCTCCCTCCTAGTTATTTTCCTTCCTCGATGGTTGTCCGAAAGGGCGCGCCACACAGAAACACCTTCTCTTATCGCCTCTCCTCCTCGCGCCCAGTGCGGCCTCATATTGGTCGCCTCCTGACCCCAGCGCGCGCCCTCTCACTGGTCGCCTTCTCGCCCAGCAAGCCTTTCCTTCGCAGCTCGTCACATCACCTGCCCTCCCCCGGCGCAGCTCTTATCTTCTGGTCACGTGACCTGCGTGACGCGGGACAGACGGCGAAGGGGCGAAATGTTAATACTTACATTTCGATGAGGAATGAGCTCAAGAAGCGACTAAGAAAGTGACAGAACTATCCTTTATCTGCCTGAATGTATAGTACGAGAAGTTGGGTGACATTTTGCTACACTACGCAACTAAGAGCCGGGCAGGAAGCCACTCCATGGGAGGGCGCAGGTAATCTCACATCCACATTTGCGGTGTTTCCATTTTAGTTGAGCTGAACAGAGTGGCAGAAATTGACGAACACGATCTTTACATTTTAAGTATGTCGGCTTGCTTGCCTTTGATGGCTGTATTGTTGTAATTGACGCCTGCAGGGATGTACTTTAATGAGCAATGTTCGCTCACAAGTAAAAAAATGACAGCAGATCCACGAGGTGAATGATGATGAGTGGGCGAAGCTCCGGAGGGAATCATCGGATCTCCCGCTTAAGGGGACGCTAGCACAAACGCGTTAGAAACGTGCAGTACTCTCTAGTAAGGGGGAGCGGCCACAGCGTCTTACGCAGCCATTTACACATGCCGGAACGTGCACCGCGTTTGCCGACGCCATCACATGACTGCTGAGAGAGTATACCCCCCGTATTCATAAACGCTCCTCGACTTGAACTTGACTTGCCACCGCTTTGGGCAGCGCGTTCGAAACGCGTTGAAGGTAAGGTGGAGAGGCCACAGCGTCTTACACCAGCTTCTTACACGGGCCGTAACGCGCTAGCACAAACGCGTTTGAAACGCGCTAGAAACGCGGCCTTTCGTTAATGTTGGGTATTTATAGCCATCGTCGTGCGTTTGTCCATGTCCGCTTCGTGGCGTAGTGGGCTAACGCAAATTGGAGTAAGTGTCTGGGTTTTTGGCATGGTGAATGGCAGTCAACACCGGAAACATTCGCCAACATTAGATGGATTAAATCGCCAGCTAAATACTTGGGCGTACCACTCGAACATTACCGTCGTAATGAGGACTACTGGCTTGAAGAAGCTAAGCGAATCAAGGAAAAAACAACTAATTGGAAAGGCACTCATCTGTCAATGTTTGCGAAAGCCACTGTATGCAACTTGTTTTTAATAAGCAAGATATGGTACGTCATGCAAGTTTTATACTGTTCTCGTAGAAATGTGCAAAAAATCCACAGAGTTTTTGCTGTGTTCATTTGGGCATCAGAATGGGAGAGATGTAGCCGAATGAACTTGTTTAAGCGAGTCAAAGACGGGGGCCTAGGCCTGTCCCATCTTTTCGTTAAACAGCTAGTGAACAGGTTTACATTCTTTCGAGACGTGCGCGACCCCTTTCTGCGCACCATGTGTCAGTTGCGACTGAGCAAGCATCTGCCGGCTTATGTGGTAAGCAATTCAAGTATGCCTGGTTCTCTTCGAGGGTACCTAAGGGAAGTAGTTGACAGTGTCCGTTTTCTATCCGTACGTTTTTCTAATGATTACCTTTTTTCGGTGTCACGGAAGAAATTATACAGGGATACACTTGACATGATCATACCGGTTCCCATGTATAGAGCCATAAACAGTGGAGGACAGGGACATGACGTTTTAAAGCGTGTTAAAAAAATGCAGGTGCAGCCAGGTACAAAATCCTTTTTCTTTAAATTACATACCGGGACTTTGCCAGTACGGGGCTTTTTACAAGAAAAGGGTTTTTATTTACCTTGGGGAGCAAACTGCCTTATATGTAAACAACTGGAAACAATCGATCACGTTTTTTTGCATTGTTGGGAAGGGGTTTATTTTTGGGACGTTCTTCAAAGAACACTACAGAAAGAATTGCCCTTAAATTCATTAGGTATTAGATTTTTAACTGTAGAAAATGAGGACGGACTGCCTTTGGATCTCATTATGCTAATGGGCCTCCACTGTTTATGGCGGGCTCGAATGGCAGGTTTTTATTGTGAGCCTGACCGAAGGCCTGCGCGACAACTTTTCCGGGAGGATGTTTCCAAGTTCATCGATGTAATTAAAGATCAGGAATGCCCCCCGGATTGGCTGACGAGGATTGAGCCCCTCGCAACTTTAAAAGAATTTTAAACCTGACATGACATGGCAGCCAAAATATGGCTGACCGCACAACATGGATGCATGCAACTGTGAAAGTATGTGTATATGTATGATTATGTTTTTTGTTTTTTGGCAAGAACTGTTGAAATTGGTGTCCACAAAGTGAAAGTTCCGGCAATAAAGAAAAAAAAAGCGTAGTGGGCTAACGCCGCGCGCTCGGAAGCGAGGGGTCCCTGGTTCGATTCCGCGCTACGGACACAACTTCGGAATTTTTTTCTCATTTTTCTCAGACTGGTTACACACTACTACTACTACTACGACGGGGACGGAACGGGTGCCGCTATAAGGAGCTTCGCCCCTAAAAACAAAAAAAACAAAACAAACAAGCACACATGGAACTTCAACTTGTAGTGGCACGTTTAATCCATTTACCCACTCAGCGCTGCAAATCTGCATTGTACATAGATATTTATAATCTATTTCCTTTTATCCGGCCGAGAGGCAAATCGATATATTCTACAGTGGCTTTGCACGCCTTGATGTGAAAGTTATTTATGCTCATACAACACATGTGCATTGGGCTCTCGACCGGCTTCAGGCTTTTGTTGCACAATACAATAATGCAAGGACGCCTTCGCGATAATACTTTCTGGTGCGGTGTACTGAACATGGGACACGTATTGAATATACTCACCATGTCCGCCTGATTTCGAACTGGCTGCACAAACCACTGCAAAAGTTTATAATACCTCGTAGCAGCAAAGGCGTTTGGAAATAGCGAGCGGGCGCCTAAAAGCGATAATTATCGTAGACATCTTTACACAGCATGGGCAGTTTAATTAATTGTACCGAGTAGATCAAGTGCCGTGAAGCCGCAGAAAGTGGTGTGTTTCTCAATTTTTTTTGTCTTCGGCATCTGTTTGCCTTTCACCGTTCCAATTGTTTTTTGAAACCCATTTACACTTCGTCATTGCTTGCACCTTGCTACGCTGAAATTCTTTTATCTGTTTCTTATAACTGCTTTGAATTGTTTAATACGAAGTGATGTCCTAGCTAAAAATGTAAAAATCGTTAAGCCTAATGCTAACGAAATTCGAGACCCCCATATCTGCCCGAGACAGTCTCTACATTATATTGTACGACCAGCTCAATCCTGCTCAACGCTAACATGTATGCCATGCCGCGAACTATTTATCCACAATATGTGGTCATTGCATGTGGACAGTTATTTTTTTATTTAGAAAGTCCTCACAGGCCTACAAAGAGGCATAGGGTGAGGGGAGTATGCTACAATACAATATAATTTGCATATAGCAAAACCAGACAGATCTTTAAAAAAGTCAGAAAACGAAATGAACAGATAAGCATAGCGTAAAAGGACGTGAAAAAAAGTTACATTATGCGCTACGTAGTTACAACGGACTTTATTCATTGCGCCATATTAAAATAGAGAAAAAAGAAGAAAAATGGGAACAAATAGAACAGGCACAGCGCGTGACAAGAAATTGGACACGTAAACGTTGTCGAATTGATAAGTAACCATGTAGTAACTGACTGCGATTTGTCTGAAGAAAAATGTTTCGTCAAATTACACCAAAAGGCGTCTTGATTTATGAGTGACGCAATGCTATCTGCAAGGCTGTTCCAGAGACGGATAGAGCGCGGCAGTGCGGACAAGTTGAATGCTTGCGTCATGCCATATACGCGGGCATAGCTGAAATTATTGTGCAATCTGCGCGATGTGAAGGCGTGGTGTTTCAAGGATGGTAGGGATATTTCGCCGCCAAGCGCTTCTTTTATTCCAAAAAGGAAGCGCCCCTTCTCATGCACCTAGAAACAGAAGATCGGGGATGATGCTGGCGAGGTACATATGAAAACGATTAAGTACGATAATAGTGCCTAATATATATATATATATATATATATATATATATATATACGCGGTGATCCTAGAGCCAAGCAAGCCGGGCTATTACTTTATTAAAAGCGTAGAGGATCTACGGCTGTCTAAAGCTAAGTAGACTATGATAAATCTGCAAATGCTACAGTTATTCAACTAGATTTATATAGGCCACTCTCTCAGGGATACAACAGAAATGGTGCCCGTTAGATCATTAAAGTCCCAAGTTTGGAAGTCATACCTCGAGGGTAAATAGTTTGGAAGTCATACCTCGAGGGTAAATTGTACTTGCCCAAAATAGTGCTCCAGCAAACTATCTTCAGAAAATCTTTCACCATGTTTGTTAATTTTTTAAAGGCATAGGAGGCTCTGGGCCTGTACTATGCCCAAATTATTTCTCTTTGGAAGCAGGCACTATGCGACAAATCTAAGGTACAGAACACATTTGGCTTCAACTGACGAATACTAGCAACGCAGCTGTGGCTGCATAGGTGTTTAAACGCATCAAAGTTGCAATTGTCCATAATCGAAATACTTTCTGCATATGAGATTCGTCGCCTAATGACTTGCCAGCTACCAAAGCGGATATAGATTTTTGATCCAAACATATGTCGGATTTAGCTATTAATAATGACGCAGCTTTGGTGTCTTTAAATAAACATAACTACATTATTCGGCGAGCGCAGTTGAAGAATCGATAGAAAATTGCACTATGACATTCTTGACTTTAAAATCTAGAGCTTTGTTTTGAAGTCGTTGTTTCACGGAAAGCATCCGGTCAATACAATTACGCCTGGTAATGGCGAATTAGTTCTACAGATGTAGAATCAACACAGCGGCTAGCTATTCAATTGCAGTGTTGCTCATGGCGTTGTACTCTTCTCTTAAGCTTGTAGCCTGATAACACTAAAGCATTCTATTTACAGACACCAGTTGGCACAAAATGAGGACGATAATTTATAACTGCACAAAAAAGGACGAGCCAAGGAAATCAGAAAGGAAGCCAATGCCGCAGACGCTCTTCCATGCCAGAAACATCCGCGACCAAGCATGAGGATATTTGCTGTGGCAAGGGAACTCGGCACATGGAACCAAGTACCAGTATTTCACCAGTCAATTGCCTTTGTCGTCCGTCTTCACCACCTGTGTCTTGCACATCTTGTTTTGACAGTCAAAGCAAAAACAAAACCCGAACTCGACAACCAAATTCATCGTTAGTGTTGTGCAAAAGCATAGATGTCGTGAAAGGCATCTAAGACGATTTCTTAGTGGGCTATCAATTTTCTTCATGTTAATGTAACACCAAATTATCTTAATCACACAATATATGCAGACAACGTCACCATTTGGTGTACCGGAGGCAGTGATGGATAGGTGGAGGCTGCGTTTCAGGAAGTCATTGAGATGACGGAGGAATATGTTAAGCCGGCCGGCCTTCGGTGTTCCCCTTGGAAATCAGAACTGCTCACTTACAGGCCCAGGCGAAGGGGGCCCAAACCGTAAGGTTGGAAGCACGTAGAGGACGCCGACATCACTCTACGGACAAATGAGGACGGTGTCATCCCCAGGGTGGACTCTCTCCGGGTCCTTGGTATGACGATCAAATCGAACGGCTCCAATAACCTGACGGTGTCTAAACTAGTCAAGAAAACGGACAATGCCATCAGACTCATACGGACAGTTGCCAACCGGCAGCAGGGTCTTGGAAAGGACTATGTTGTGAGACTGGTGCAGACCTTTGTGATGTGTCATTTTACCTATGTGGTGGCCATGCACAATTGGCAAAGCTCAGAGAGGGACAAGCTCAACACATTGATCAGGAAGACTATCAAGAGGACCCTCAGCCTCCCCATGTACACAAGTTCGGAGAAACTGATGTGTCTCGGCATGCACAACACGCTGGAAGAAATCGCGGAAACGCAGGAGAGGGCGCAGTACGCCAGGCTGTCCACCACCCAAGCGGGTAGGAGCATCCTGCAGGAGCTAGAGGTTCCTCCGGCGGAAATCGAGTCCCGCTTCTGCAGTCTCCCTCGGGAACAGCGGGAACGCATTGTCGTTGCTCCAATTGCACGCAATGTTTATCCCGAACGCAACGTAGGTCGGCGACGAGCTTTGGCCAAGGCTCTCCTGGGCAAGGCTCGGGAACAGGCTCCGGATTGCTGTTTTGTTGATGCTGCCCGGTACCCCGACGGGACGGCGTTCATAGCGGTGGGCATCAATCACGATGGGAAAATCACGAACTCTGCGACTGTTCGAACGAAGTCGGCCGAGGTGGCAGAGCAGGTGGCCATAGTCCTGACCCTGCTGGATGACAGAAGGACCACGATCTACAGCGACTCGCGGACGGCTGTCCGAGATTTGGCCAAGGGCACCGTTTCGGAGCAGGTCCTGCGCATTCTGCGGGACAAGGACATCAAGTCGCACACGATCATCTGGTTCCCCGCACGCATGGGGCAGATCGAGGGGACCCCGGCCAACCAAAACGAGTCGGCCCACAGAGCTGTGCGAGGAGTCGTTGACCGCGTGCTACCCTGTGGCACGGCGCTCAGGTTATGCACAATCGGGACCCTCCTTCCTCATATACCGAACTTACGAAACGTTTTTGCATGGGACGGAGACGATATCCTCCGCCACATAGGAAACTAGGAAGACCACAGGCGTTGACACTCAGATTACTCCAGGCCGGAGCATACCCTAACCCCGCACTGTTACACGGAATCTATCCAGAGATACAATCGATCAATGTTTGAGAGCTATGCTCAGACCTGGCTGACTTGGGACATATGCTCTGGCGGTGCCCCGCGTTACACGACGGCGACGATGTCACATCGTCCAAATGGGAGGCTGCCCTAAGCAGCCCCGATCTTGAAGCACAGCTATGGTGTGCCCATCGGGCCCGCGACGCAGCAGAATGGCTCAGCCTTTCTGTACCGACGTGGGAGCTGCCCGCTACGTGCTCACATGCCTTCCGCAGGACCGTAATAAAGTTGTATCATACCACCATACCAAAACAAATTATTTTAGTCTTTCACGACGCACTCCGAGAGTGAGTTATGATGCTTTCAGGTCGCTTAACTTAGGGTCTAAACACATTTTGTTGCAAAAGTTGTCTCACAGGAGGTTTTGGTTGCTAAATTGTACCCCTCTTGTCACTCAGGATAAATTAGGCAGAAACATACATTGGCTCGTAGCAGCAGAACCAATTTCGCTTAAAAGAAACTGCCGCTCGGTGAACGCGATTGTTTCACTGAAGAGGCCAGAACAGCTGCACTGCCACAATAGCTCAGCTTGAGAACCGACAATGGCCTCGGCTACGGCGCCACACCACGCTTGCCAAAAGGTCGTGGACGCAGCCAGAATTGCCAGCCTCGAAGCGTCCCCTAGCACCCAGTGCCAGTCTTGCGATGGGATTCCGCCTTCCCCCTTTAACGCTTCCGTCAGTCTTCTATCCTCTTTTATACTACTTCCTGCTTCCTGGAGATAATGAGCCATGCTCCTACTGGGGCCGCCGAAATACTTGTATCATTTTGACCCCAAGCTGCACCCTTCCATGCGATCAGTGTGTATTAAGATCTGGTATGGCTGCTCCATACTCCTTAACGACAGATTTTCCTAACAATTCTTTTCTGCTGTCCCCTCATGTCCCTTTTCTCAAACAGCCTTCGCTTCAACAATATCATCAGTTTTGCATTAAGAAATATTGTTTCTCTGCTGTGATCGCTTCTGTTTTACTAATGCGAAACTCTTTCGGCCTACTCTCTTTTGGTAGGCATGACTTCTAGGATGAGGGTAGTGCCAAGCAGGTCGTTATCTAGCCTAGCTGAGACTATATATATATATATATATATATATATATATATATATATATATATATATATATATATACATCCGGAACGGTGCTGCCTTTCCAGGCTATGCGGTACCGGCCATAGGGTGAATCGGCACCGCATCTGATGAGAACCGAGGTGGTCCGGTATATATGGGTGCGAAATATTTCGTAAGTCCTTGACATGTGACTCATTTCTTTTATTAACAACCAAATTGTCTTAGAGGGGTCGTGCGGCACTTTTCTAACTAATCATAAAATTGCCTCACTATTAAAGGGCGTCTTCTAACGAATCCGATGCCGACAAAAGTTTTTGAATCATTCCACTGCAAGTGTATTTATTGCTTGGTATCCGGCTTTCTCGTTCTTTGCATCTCTGCTAGCGGGCTCGGAGGTACACAGCGGTGAAACCAAGAGGACAGAGCCCCGGCCAAAAGTTTATTGTCACGGCTGTGAAAGTATTCGTCGCGGCACCTCGTGGCGGCCACTGTAGACTACGCTACGCAGCACGCTGCTTCCATCTCTGATGTCACATACAGCAGACGCAGCTACGCGCAGTGCGAATATAAATTGACTTTTCTATCTCATTGAGTTCGCAGACATAACAAATGTTTGGTTTATTTAACTCAAAATTAGCAAATATGTATTACTAAGACAGGTCTCGCATTAAAGAAATCACCCAATAGCGTTGATCGCCGAGCTGCATTGGATGTAACGGCACAGCTGAAGCGACGGCAAGCGATTTTTCGTTGTGCTTGGCACGATATTGTAGATTGGTTGCAGCATGCAGTGCCGTAGTATTTTGCTCACAAGTTCACAGCAGGCTTCAACAGAGTTCGGCAACATTTTCTTACTATGTTTAAATATTTTTTTCAGGGACCATTCAATATGTAGAGCGTATTGCTTCACATTCTCTAGGGGTATCTGGAGGTGCATAAACAATTTTTCAAGGAGAGTGTGTTGGGTAGCTAGTTCAATAAACCAGAGGTTATTCTGCGTTCGTCCTGTCTTCTTTTACTTCGTTGTCTCGTCGCTAGCGCAGCTCAAATTCGCCCTAAAATTATTCGTCGTCATAACTGCCCTTTCACGGAGTGTAATCTCCCGCTGGGGGCAATTTCGTAGGGGTGAATGAAATGTCAACTTCATGCCACCAATTAGCGGCGAATAGCTGCCCTAGGACCTGACGGAAATACCACGAATATTATATATATATATATATATGTATTAGGTATCTGTGCAGAATTTGTTGAGCGTCTGAATCTCCGAGGCTCCCTTACTCAAATGAGTTGTTTGTGTTTTGTAATTAGCGATTTTGCATGCAACCACAGCAAAATGTTCCAACTATGATAACGTCTGAGACAAGATCTGGTGCACACAGGCAATTACAATTGCACTAGCCTCACCTCCGCCCATATGCGCTCCAAATGTGGGCCTCACATGACATGAATAAGGCCTCATAGTAACTTCGAGATGTTTCTTTCGAAACAAGTGCCGATGTATGTATTAAAAAAGCATATTACGCATCAAAGCAAGCTCTGAACAAAAGTAGACCTAGAATTATATCGAAATTTCCGCACTGCGCAAGAAACCAAGAAACCTACGCGCAGCGATGCACACCAGAAAACCAATCAAAACATCACAGCCCATCGAGAAAGTTGTGCTTCAAATCGAATGAATTCGCTTCTCAAAGTACAAGAAGGTTATAAAATGAAGTGCAGTTTTCATGGTTTGAACACTACACTGGCGTACCAGCGATGCTACAAAATTCAGGCACAAATTAAGAACGAAGACATTGAAATTGAAGTTTTAGTGGCACGTTTAATCAGTTTGCTCCCTCAGCGCTGCAAATCTGCAATGTGAAATAGATATCTATGATCTATTTCCTTTTATCCGGTCAAGGGACAAATCAATGTATGCTACAGTGGCTTTGTACATCTTGACGTGAAAGTTGATTACGCTAATACAACAAATGTGCGCTGAGTTTACGACCGGCATCAGGCTTTTGTCGCACAATATTATAATGGAGGCACACCTTTGCGATGGCACTTTCTGGTGCGGTGTACTGAACATGTGACACGTATTGAAAATACTCACGATGTCCTCCTGATTTTATACTGGCAGCGCAAACCACTGCAAAAGTTTATGAAGCCACGTAGCAGCAAAGGTATTTGAAAATAGCGAGCGTGCGCCTGAAAGCGATAACTATCCTATACATCTTTACACAGCATGTACAGTTTAATTATCTGTACCGAGAAGCTTAAGTGGCACGAGGCAGGAGAAAGCGGTGTTTCTTAATTTTTTGTCTTCGGGAACTGTTGGCGTTTCACCGTTACAATTATGGATTTCAGCCTATTTAGACTGCCCTAAAGATTGCACCTTGCGACGCTGAAGTTGCCTTATCTGTTTGTTATAACTGCTTCAATAAATTCAATACGAAGGGATGTCCTAACTAAAGACGTAAACACCGTTAAAGCTAATGCTAACGCAATTCGAAACCACCACATCTGCCTGATACAGTTTCGACATTATATTATACAATCAGTTCAATCCTGCTCATCGCTAAGATCTAAGACATGCCGTAAACTATTTACCCACGATATGTAGTCATTGCACATGGACGGTTATATTTATTTTTTAATTTAGAAAGACCTCACAGGCCTACGAAGAGGCATAGGGTGAGGGGACGCGTTTTACAATACTATACAATTGGTAAAAAGATATCGATGCTAAAAGCAATCAAAGATTGGCACAAAACGAAGAAATTTTCATATAAAAAAGCAGACAGATCTTAAAAAGAAAAACAGAAAACGAAATGAACAGATAAGCACCGCATAAAACAGAAAGAAGTGGAAAAAGAAGTTATTTTATACGTTACATAGCTACAAAGGACTTTATACATTGCGTAATAATAAAAAAAAGAAAATAAGAAAAAAGGGTAAAAATAACACCGACACCACGCGTGACAATGCATTGGAAACGTACACTTAATCGGATTGATAAGTGACCATGCACTAACTGACAGCGATCAGTGTGCAGAAAAATGTTTCGTCAAATTACAGAGAAAGGCGTCATGATTAATGAGCGACCCAATGGTATCCGGAAGGATAGCGCGAGGCAGTGATGAAAAGTCCAATGCTTTGTCACGCCATATACGCGAGCATTGCTGAAATGATCGTGCAATCTGGGCGATGTTCAAGCGTGGTGCTTCAAGCATGGTAGGGATATTCCGTCAGAGTGTATGAACATATGGAATAGTGACAGCAATGCAATATCACGACGAGTACTCAGCGGCTGCAATGACAGTACCGCTCATGTTAATAAAACCAACCCAGCTTCACAACTCCGCTGAAAACATGGCCTCCGTGGCGATCGCGAGAACTAACGGCGCAGCGATCGAGTCGCGCTACCGGCAGTGCTCCCGGTCACGTAACTTCTTCGCTGCAGCTGCTTCCCGTGTGGTTGTTTTGGTGCTGCGCATTTGTTGCGCCTTGCAGACGTTCGTTCGGAGGTTTGAGTGCTCGCACAAGTCTTCGGAGGTGTGAAGCCTGGCTTGTGTCGAGCATGCGATATGCTGACATGTTTTGTACCGGGTTGAACAAGCGGCTACAAATCGTTAGCAAAGCGTTGCTTTTAATTGATGTGTGGTGTTTAATGGCCCAAGGGCCAAGTGTGGCCAAAGAGCGCCATGACAAATGGTAATGAATTGTTCATGTATTATAAATGAAGTGATTGAATTGAGTTACAAATGTAAATGTAGTGTGGCTGTAAAGAGGCCTAAGAACGGGTCGCTGTAAACTGCGTAAAATATAGTGACAATTATTTATAACAAAATAAAAAGTGCATAAAAGTTTCACTACGATAAACTGATGTAATAAAGACATACAATAACTACTGTCTCCACAGGGCTCTTGAAGTAGAGAGCTCAGAGGCATGTTCTATAAAGAGTAATGTCACTGCAGCTACATCCTCGAAGGCGAGGCTTTGCTACATATGACCCGGCCAAATTATTTCTAAGACGTTCACTTCATCTAAAAAGCTAAAAACTGTTTCCAGGTTAAAAAGCGGTTCGTTACTAAGAAAAAATGCTGGGTGAAGTGGAATTTGCTGGCGATACGCAGAACGGAAGTACTTTTTACGCTCAGCTTCTAATTCTCTGCACTGGACAAGGACATGGAGCACTGTAAGGATGTCGCCACACCTTCGACATGATGGAGGATCATTTCCAGTCAATAGGTAAGAGTGGGTGCCGAAGGTGTGACCTACTCTTAATCGACAAAGGAGCACTTCTTTGTATCGTGCTGTTTTTTTCGGATATCCAGTGCCCTAATTTAGGTTTGATCAAGTGCAGTTTATTGGATACCTGGGTATCCCACTCTTTCTGCCAGTGCTTCTTCAGCTTATGCCGTAAGTACGGTTTAATGTCTGTGGTCGGAATGGGTATGTATATGTCAGTGTCGCTAAAAGCTACCGAGGTGGCGTTCTCGTCAGCATCTTCGTTGCCTTTTATACCACTGTGTCCAGGTACCCAGCATAGGATGATTACTTGTTTGCCCATATAAGCTGAGCATAGCAATGCATAGAGTTTGTTAAAAACAGTGTTTTTATGTTTTCGTAAACTCATTAGGGCTCGGACTATACTCAAAGAGTCCGTGAACACAACAGCCCTAGTGAGAGTCGTTTCAGTTATGTGTTTTACTGCAGAGAGGATCGCGTATGCTTCAGCCGTAAAAATACTGGTATGTGGGTTAAGTGTACCGGATAGTAAAAGCGATGGTTCTACAGCTGCGTAAGCAACACCGGCAGGAGACTTTGAAGCGTCTGTATAAAACTCAGCACAGGTATATTTTTCCTGAAGCTCAAGGAAATGTGAATGTATATGTGCCTCAGGTGCTTGTTTTGAAATTTCTACGAAAGAGATGTCACATTCGATAGTCTGCCACTTCCAAGGCGGTGGAAGCCGTGTAGGAGCCATTAGGACATTCTCTAGAAGAGGGACGTCTGTTTCTTCGGACAGTGCTTTCAACCGGAGGGACAGAGGAGGCCTAGTGGCTGGGCGGTTTTGGAACAGCCTGGTCGTGGACAAATCGCGAGCAATTGAATGGCATGGATGATCTACATCTGATTTCACCTTCAAGGCATAGGAGAAGCTTAAATATGTCCTTTGGAAGTGTAGAGACCATTCATTACATTCAACGTACAGGCTCTGTACAGGACTTGTCCTGAAGGCGCCTGTAGCAAGGCGGATACCCAAGTGGTGGATAGTATCTAACATTTTCAAAGCACTAGGTGTAGCAGAATTATAGACTATGGCTCCGTAGTCAAGGCGTGATCGTATTAGACTTTTATACAAGCTTAGGAGGCATCTCCTGTCGGCTCCCCAGGATGTCCGTGACAACAGCTTCAACAGGTTCATAGTCTTGAGGCACTTCGCTTTAAGGGACTTCAGATGGGAAATAAAGGTTAGTTTATTGTCTAAGATGATACCGAAGAATTTATGCTCGGAGCTTACAGATAGACGTTCCCCATGAAGGTCTATAGCGGGATCTGGTAGTACACCTCTCTTGTTGGAGAAGAGTACGCATGTACTTTTTTGCGGGTTTAGCTTGAAACCATTCTCATCCGCCCATTTAAACAATTTATTTAAGGCAAGCTGTACTCGTCGCTCGCAGGTACTAAGATTACATGATTTGAAACCCATTTGGATGTCATCCACATATACAAAATAAAACATTGTACGTGGTATGACAGTTTCGAGCGAGTTCATTTTGACAATAAATAAAGTACAGCTCAGCACACCACCTTGTGGAACACCAGCCTCCTGCGTAAAATTGTCGAGACAGAACGTTACGAACTCTAACACGGAACGTGCGATCAGAGAGGTAGCTCTGAATCACATTTAACAAATTGCCTCGGACTCCCATTCCAGCCAGGTCACGTAGAATTCCAAAACGCCAAGTTGTGTCGTATGCCTTCTCCATGTCTAAAAATACTGATAGGAAAAACTGTTTGTGTACAAATGCATCACGGATATTGGTCTCGATGCGGACGAGGTGATCTATTGTGGATCTACCTTCCTTGAAACCGCATTGTAAGGGATCGAGTATTTTGTTGCTTTCAAGAAAATGGACGAGGCGCCGGTTAATCATTTTTTCAAAGAGTTTGCATATACAACTTGTCAGAGCTATTGGCCTATAGTTACTGGCCGAGGAAGGGTCCTTGCCTTCTTTGAGAATAGGAATAACGATTGCTTCTTTCCAGGCGGACGGAATGTAGCCGGCAGATAACATGGAGTTAAAGAGTGACAGTAGTGTTCTGCGGGTTTAAGGGTGTAAGTGTTTTATCATTTCGTAAAGTATTCTGTCACTTCCCGGAGCAGACTTGTTACAACAATTGAGTGAAGCCTGAAACTCTGCCATGCTAAATGGATGATTGTATGCTTCATTGGCTGTGCCTTTCCGACCCAGAGGTTGTCGCTCTGCTTGTCGCTGGTATCTTAGAAATGTATCTGTGTAATGGGATGTACTGGAAATGTGCTCGAAATGTGCTCCTAGACAATCAGCCTGGTCCTCAAGTGTGTCTCCTTGTGTGTTTACTAAAAGTAGAGGATGGGTTTCGCGGCCTTTTATTTTCTTAACCCTGTTCCAGACTTTCCTTTCGTCTGTATAATAATTAATGCTGCAGATGTATTTCTGCCAGCTTTCCCTTTTGGCACGGCGACGCGTTCTTCTACCTTCCGACTTTATTTTCTTGAAGATGATAAGGTGTTCTGTAGTCGGCGAGTCACGGAGGTTATTCCAAGCCTTATTTTGTTTCTTTCGCGCTTCCCTACATTCAACGTTCCACCAGGGAACACGTCGTTTAGAAGGCGATCCATTTGTTTGCGGGATACATATTGACGGTGCATCCACAATAAATGCTGTTAAATATGCCACTGCATCGTCAATACTTTGCATACGAATGTTATCCCAGGTCAAATGTGTAAGGTCTCGGTATCGCTGCCAGTCCGCTGAGTCGACTTTCCACTGGGGCACATGTGGTGAGCATTCGTCTTGTTTTGTTAATCTTAAGATAATTGGAAAATGGTCACTCCCGTATGGATTGTTAACCACCTTCCATTCCAAGTAGGGCACGACTGTGCTTGACGCAATGCTTAAATCTATGCATGAAAATGTCTTGTTTGCGACGCTGTAAAAGGTTGGTTGTTTCTTATTTAGCAAACATGCACTTGAAGATAACAGGAAATTTTCTATCAGGCGCCCTCTGGCATCACATCGAGAGTCACATCACAACGTATTATGTGCATTTAGGTCTCCAACGACAATGTACGGTTCCGGAAGTTGTGCAATAAAGCTTTCAAATTGTGCTCTGGAGAGTTGATAGCTTGGCGGAATGTATAAAGAAGTAATTGTCAGCAGCTTACCAAAAAGCACTGCTCTGACTGCAACTGCCTCAAGAGGCGTTTGAAGCTCTAAATGCTGGCCCTTATCGACTATTATGGCGACACCGCCAGATGAGGCGAGAGCGTCGTTTCGGTCTTTGCGGTAAATGGCATATTGCCGCAGAAAGTTTGTGTGTGTAAAATTGAGGTTTGTCTCTTGCACACAGAGAACCCGTGGATTGACCTTGTGTAGGAGTTCCTTTATGTCGTCCAGATTGTGGAGTAGACCTCTAACGTCCCAATGTATTATTTGTGTAGCCATACTGGAGGCGTATATTGCTGTGTGTCAAGAGCTAGACCGAATAGGCTCACGAGGCCTTTCCAGGCCGCGTGATACGTGATTTTTCTTTTTTCCCGGCGGGCTCTGTGGAGCTACGCCGTTCCTTCGGCATTTGAGACATTGGAGAAGTGTTGGTTGCCTCCATCGCCTCTTCAGAGGCGCTGGATGCCGCCCGCTCGGCGAGCACACTGGGGGGTTTTTCGGGCCTGTCTGCACGAGCAGTGGCCCTGGGACCTGCAGGCCGGAAGTCTGCTGGCCCTTCTTGGTTGGGGGCGGAGCAGCGTTTACTGCTCCTGCCAGGGGGGCTGATGGCGTGTGACACTCCGTGTGACTCGGGCGGCCGCCGAAAGATGTGGTGCAGCCCCCCGGCGCGCCGCATCAGAGTAGGACGGATTAGACTGATTGAAAGAAGAAAAACGCTTGCGCGCTTCTGGAAAGGAGATGTTTAGTTTCACTTTGAGTTCTATTATGTCCTTTTCTTTTTTCCATGTCGGGCATGTTCGTGAGTAGGCGGGGTGGTCTCCGTCCAAGTTGGCACAGTGGTTTGTGGAAGTGCACACTTCTGAGGAATGGTCTTTAGATGCACATTTTTCACAGGTAGATTGCCCTCGGCAACTTTGCGACCCATGCCCAAAACCCTGACACTTGAAGCATCGGCGCGGATTTGGTATGTACGGTCGTACACACAGTTTACAGTAGCCGGTTTCAATCGTCTCAGGGAGGTTGCTTGTACCAAAGGTAATGATAACATGTTTGGTTGGGATTTCCTTATTGTTGCGCCTTATCTTGATTCTTTGGACCTTTTTCACATTTTGTTCTTGCCATCCTTCCAACAACTCACTCTCACTAAGTTCAAGCAGGTCGTCATCAGAGATGACGCCGCGCACAGTGTTCATTGACCAGTGTGGGCCCACGGAGACAGGAATGTCCCCAAACGCCACGAGTTTTAGTTTTGACAGCTTGTTGTGCTGGAGATTGTCACGGACTTCAAGAAGAAGGTCTCCACTTCACATCTTAGTTACTTTGTAACCTGTGCCAATTGCTTCTGTAAGAGATTTTGTGACCACAAATGGGGATATCGTACGGACAGTCTTTGTTTCACTTTGGCTATGTGTCACATGGTACTTGGGAAATGTTTCTATTGGTTGCATGCGGAAGTTGAACGTTTCGTCGGTGCGCCCCCTTTTCAGGGAGCGATCAGGCAGCGGGGGAAAAGGGTTTGCCATATAAAACTGGAAAATTTGGCGGCGATGGTAGCCACCCACCACCGAGCCCAACAAGGGGACGCTACAAGGTTGGAATACCTGTAGACGCCAACTATGCATCGCCGCTATAACCTAATATAAAATACCCAAGGTTGGATATCTACACCAGGTTAGCCCTTGCCACCCAGAAATTCGCAAGTGAGAAGAAGTGACTAGAAGACAGGAAAGATGGAAAAGTGAGAGAGAAAGATAAAAGATTGAAGAGGGGGACAGGAAAAGGCGACTGCCGATTTCCTCCAGGTGGGTCAGTCTGGAGGTGCCGTCTATGTGAAGCAGAGGCCGAAGAGGTGTGTTGCCTCCACCGGGGGCCTTAAAGGTCCGAACACCCAGCATCGGCTCAACCTCCAGGAGCCCCCTTTCCCCAGACACGGCTAAGCCACGCACGGCTACACGTGGGAGGGTCCAACCCCCGTGTGCTCGGGTCCGTAGTGTCGCAACCCACCAAACGCCTGCTTGCGCAGACGCCCCTGCGGGGTAAGCGTTGCTTTTAATGCGTAAACATTATTTCGCTAGTGCCACAACTCCGTCAAGCGAAATGTGTCATGCCTTATATCTGCGCAATTTGCGAACTTAAAATGTTTAGTAATTTTAATAATATAAATGTAGATGATTGGTAGCTTTATAAGACATAAAGAACAATAAAAAAATTGAGCAGAGGACATACCTGTAGGCATACATGGAAATGCATGGGGAGGCTTATAGTAGGGGTGGGCCAAATGACATTAGAGAGTGCGCCAGTGCGGAATATGACTATATCTTTCTCCAAGGAAATGCATAGATTATAGATGGCGTCCCGACTATGATGCACCAAGATTTGAAAGTATGCAAATGCTACGTAGCTGGACAGAACCAAGGTACTGTTGCTTGCCGTCGCTAGGAGATACTCTGATTATTTTGTGCACACCGCCTACGTACAAAGTTAGTCTTGATAAATCATCTACTTCTCAATTATTATTGGAATAAAAGTGTAAATCAGAAAATTCTAGAGCAATATGCAAAAATTCCCGATACAGCTTTCTGTTGCTCAATAGGCGCTGCATAAAAGTGTTCTTTGAGCGGAAAGAACCCTGCGAATACATGCAAAGTGTCTCGAGCGGCCAGTAGTGCGGCAATTTTGCGTGTATTCGCGGGCTTCTTTAACGGTCGAAAAAAAAGCACTTTTATGTAGCACATATTGAGCAACAGAAAGCTGTATCAGGATTTTTTAATCTTGCTCTACAAACTTCTCATTGACAATTTTAATGTAATTATAATATTTGAAGTTAAATTAATAATTTAGAATTGGTATGTATTTATGCGGAACAAATAAATAATCTGAGCATCTCCAAGCGACGACGAACAACATTACCTTGGTTCTATGCAGCACAGTGGTATATTATAATTGGGACCCCCTGTTTAGGATGTAAGATTTTAAAGCTTTTACACGCTATTTGGTAGTTTCCGATTTTCAATTTTTTTGCTTATTCCCTTATTAGCTATCCTGCTTTTACCCCCATCCCGCATAATTGATTATGAACTAGCTGATGTGGCGGGCACATCCAGTCACCATTGATGTCGGAGTAGCTTCGCAGTATAGCAAAGCCGTTGAAATCGAAGCGTACACGTCGCCCCTGGGATTCGTACTGCGCTTGCGAAGCTGTCACTCCTAGTGAAAACGATGAACTCTAATTATGAAGGCAGTATAGCTTTTCAGCGGAGCAATAAACCGACGCAGACGAGCGAACGTCTCTGCAATACCAATCTGCCGCACCGCTGCAGCAGCAGCCGACATGGCCAACCGGTAGCCGGACTTGACCGCAGCACCGCTAATTCACACGACCACCGTGTGGGCCACATGTTTGCGTTAGCCAAGAAGCGGAGCTGCGAAGCTGAGTTGGTTCTAGTAACGTTGAGTTCAACTTTGATCTGCGTTATGCTAGGCTGGGAACTTTAATTATGAGTAACGGAATGCCTTGCCCTGTTCTGAATTATTCCCAAAGCGTCGATTAGTTATTTCTGATGTGGTGACGAAATGGGAGAAAGTAGTAGCTTGATTACATTATTGTCATCGTCTTTCTACAACATTACTTGATTTAGAGGGTTTCCTCGTCACATTCAGCGAAACGAATCTGTCTACAGTGCTTTTCAGTACTGCGAGATAACTTCCTTCCCAGTGGATGAACATGCACCTCCCGGCCCCAGCCTGCCACAGACCTATTCATCATCTTGCTGTGCTTAGGAAAATAAGTTTTACTATAAGACATATAAAGAGGTAGTTATGATGTTCAAAAACATTACGATGTCTTTAGCATCTCACCATTGTATTCAAGAAACTGCGATTTGCACGTTGCTAACGTTTACTCACGTATAAAAAAATTGAACAACGAATACTCACCTGAGGTGTGTTATTGTTTAAGGAGAATATTAAAAAGCAGATATGCTGTCTTCGTGGACAGTAATGAACCATTCTGTTCCAAAACTGTCCTCGTGAGTTTAGCGCAGTGGTGAAGACAAATGTGCATTGTGACAAAACACGAACAAACAAAAAGCTTGTCGCCTGGCATTCCAACAAAAATGTCCTTTTCGCCCGAGAGGCGAAGGATTGATTGCGGTAGCAAATTATTAGACGGCTATACAAAGCCGCATAAGCTGTTACAATTGTTTGCACTTAATCATAACTAAACATTTACTTAGTATCACGTCCTTTTATATAGCCACTCGCTTCAATTATCGGGCTTAGCATTAGGTTAACTGAGCTCAAAGTGACAAACTACAAGTACGTTTTTCCATTGCTTGAAGAGCTTATTTTTTACAACATTCTATAATATTCTATCTCTGCTTACGTGAGTATGGATATGCACCTAAACATCATATTACAAGCATAGATCCAGTGCGGAGTAGATATACATGTACTTGTTCAAAGGTGCAAAAGTAATCTTAAGTGACATGTCTCCATTTCATCTTGAAGGCGTAATTGTATTCATATGGTATGGTCTTGTAAACTAACGTACTTTTATTAAAATATGAAATCCCAGCTACCTAAACCGTGCCTGCACAAGCGTTGTATGTGCTCTGGCACTCAGAATTTTTCTGAAATAGTTGGAGTTATCAAACCCGCAATTACCAAATCATTCTTGATTAACAGTTTGCCAGCCGTCTTGTGGTAGATACCTTTACAATTGAAACGGTATGGCAATCGTATTTGCAGACTCTTTTATTTTATTCTCATGTAGCGCTTCACTTCCAAGATACACTTCTCTTTAAAGTGGTCCCAATGCACGGTCCACGGGATTTGTTGCATTTCGACCTCATCGATATATGGTCCGTCGACATCGTGCTTAGCAACGCTACACCACGGCCGCTAAGCGACCGCGGCGGGTATCACTCGAATGAATTTTCCTAATAAAGTGACTTTGCAGATATGCACCATCAAACTCGCCGTTCAAATGCTCTGTAGCTCCGCTTACTTTTTCATCAAACCGCTCTTTTATGCGTGGCCCACAACTAACTGGAATATGAATGTATTTCGTTTCACGTTTGGAGATATATCTCGAAACTGGTGTCAGCCTGGAAATTCATTTCCAGTGAATGCATCTTACAAACTCACCAGCTACAATTCGTAATTTGCATTATGTTCTGCAACGTGACTAACTAGGAAGTTATTGAGTGAGTTTGGTTATTCACTTGAATATCTGTGTTGATGTATATTGCCAGTATCCCCCTTCCCAATGTCCTCATTAAGGACGACAGTTGTGCGATCTGCCACTGCCGAAGTACAATCAAAATAAAACATTTGTAAACCTAGAACGTATAACCACCCATATATATATATATATATATATATGTATATACACGGTTACGCCCACGAACAGCGTTTATTGAACAGCCAGGCAGAGTTCGTCGCGACGGCCTTGCTCACCGGAGTGCCTGTCGAGATTCAGCTAGCCAGCCGCACATCGTCTTCCTATTCACCAGTATTGAATGCCCCACATTCTGTTGTGGCGTAAACCTAGAACGCACGTAAGAGTGTCACGTTTCCCTCCGCGCAGACGAAGCCCCCTGGGCAAGTCACACCGGCTATCGAGAGAAGAAAGCCTTTAAACGGGCGACATGTGTAATTTCAGTCTTTGCTAACCGTCGGCCATTCGATGGCAGGCTTGCTCTATGGTAGGTCAATTCGCTTATACGATCCATGATAACATAAGGCCTCACATACTGGGCCAGTAGCTTTTCACATAACCCACGTTTTCTTGTTGGTTTCCACAGCCACACAAAGACACCAGTGTCATATGTCACGTGTCGGCGTCGGCGGTCGTAGCGTGCCTTCGAGCGGTCTTGTGAAACAGGAGTGCGCAAAGAAGCAAGTCGTCGGGCCTCTTCAACAAGATAGAGGGTTTCGGATACAAATATTATCGTGGCTAGAAAATGGGTAGATAGTGTCCAGTGTCTAACGCGGCGGACGACCATAAAGACGAAAGAAGGCACTGTAGTCCGTAGTTTCGTGTGTGAGGTATTGAATGCGCACGTAATGAAAGGTAGTACTCTGTTCCAGTTCTTATGATCGGATGCGGCACACATGTACAGTATGTTAGTAAGGGTTCTGCTGGTGCGTTCCGTAAGGCCATTTGTGTATAGATGATACGGGGTGGAATGTCGAAAACTTGAAGCACATGGACAGAGCATCTGTTCGACCACGTCTGCAGTGAACTGGCGCCCACGATCGCTGATGGTGACTCTGGGAGGTCTATGTCGGAGAATGACGAAACGCGGTAGAAAAATACACACTTCGGTGGCAGTAGCCGATGGTATAGCAGCTGTCTCACAGTAGCGGGTCAAGTGATCGGCACACACGACAATCGAGCGATTCCCATCAGATGACCGCGTGAATGAACCGAGAAAGTCGATGCCGACTTGCTCGAAAGGAGTGCTTGGGGGTGGCACTGGATGTAGTCGACCAGGTGGAAAGCTCGTCGGACGCTTGTGACTTGACACTCGTTGCAGCTGGTCACGTACTGGTCGATCGTCTGACGAATTTTAGTCCAGTAGAACCATTCTTGAACGTGGTAGAGCGTTCGCGCAGATCCCAGAGGACGTCATGGATCGTCATGCTTAGCGCGGAAGATGGAAACTCTCCGGTACCACCAGGAGATATTGTGGGTTTGGAGTACAATAGTTCTTTTTGTACAGTGCTCCGTCAAGAAGGAACAAACGAGTGGATGGTGCTGATTTCCTTGCAGTAGTGAGCAGTGGCTCTAATATTGTCTTTCTGCTGCTCGATCTTGAAGGTATTAATATCAGTGATCGAAGTTGTCCGCGTCGCAGTCCGTTGTCGGAAGCGGCAGGCGCGAGAGGCCGTCAGCGTCGGCGTGCCGTCGGCCGCTTTAATAAGAAACCGTAAAATCATACTCTTGTAAACGAAATGTCCAACGCGCAAGCCGACCTGATGGATCACGGAGATAACAAGCCAGCAGAGAGAATGATGGTCTGTCAACACGGTGAAGGGGTGTCCGGACCGGTATGACCGGAAGCGCTGTACTGCGAAAATCACTGCCAGTCATTCTTGCTCTGTGACTGTAGTTGCACTCAGACTTGCTTAAGAGCAACTCGCATAGGCAACGCCGTGTTCTTTGGTGTCGACGCGTTGAATAAGGACTGTGCCGACTCCACTACCGCTAGCGTCCATATGAACTTCTGTGTGAGCAGCCGGGTCGATGTGTCGGAGAATGGGATGGGACGTCAGAAGCCACTTCAGCTCACGAAAACTGGCCTCGCATTCAGGGGTTCATTCAAAGGGAACGCCCTTCTGAAGGAGGCATGTCAGTGGATAGGCGATGTTGGCAAATCCACGAATAAACCGGCGGAAATAAGATCAAAGGCCCAGGAAACTGCGTAGCTCTTTTACAGAGCGAGGTTGTTTGAAGCATTCAACAGCAGCAGTCTTCACTGCATCGCGTCGTATGCTGTCCTTGTCCACTAGATAGCCCAAAACCAGCGTTTGTCGCTCACCAAAATGGCATTTCTACGAGTTGAGCAATAAACCTGCTTTTCCCAAGCATTGTAGCACAATATTGAGATTTGCGTTGTGCTAACTGAACGTGCACCCGAAAATCATTACATCGTCTAGGTAGCACATGCACACTTCCCACTTCAAACCACGCAGGATGCTTTCCATGAAGCGCTTGAAAGTTGCAGGCGCATTACACAGCCCCGAACGGCATCATATTAAATTCAAAAAGTCCGCCTGCGGCCACAAATGCCCTTTTCTCCTTGTCTGTCTCGTGCATAGAAATCTGCCAGTACCCCGACCTCAAGTCGACAAGCGAAAAGTAAGATGCTGATGAAAGGCAATCCAGAGCATCATCGATGCGTGGAAGAGGATACGCGTCCTTTTTAGTGATGGTGTTGAGACGCCGGTAGTACCCAGAAAATCACCATGTCCCATCTTTTTTTTTAAAATCAGAATCACTGGCGCTGCCCATGGACTGCATGATTGTTGGATTACATTATTATTTAGCATTTCGCGGAATTGGTCGTTAATCATCTTGCGTTCCGATGTTGAGACTCCGTACGGCTTCTGTCGCAAAGGTTGGGCAGATCCCGTATCTATGCGATGGTGTATACGAGAAGGAGGAAAATAATCATGGTGGCCCCTCTTGCTAAGAAAAGTAAAAAAAAGTCCGGCATGTTTAAGCAGAATCTTCGCCACTTCATAACGCTCTTTAGTGCGGAGCGTCTTGTTTACCATAGTTAAAATGGAGGGGTCCACAGCAAGACATGCATTAACGAAATGGCGTTCATCCACAGAATCAGGCGCCTCTGTAAGAATGGCGAGTGACAGCACCTGATCTTCATGGTAGGCGGCAATTTTCAGTCCCGGTGGTAGTATTGCAGGTTCATAGCATAGATTATCTAAGGGCTAGCTAAAGCTAAACTGCGCCGGGGCTACAGCTAGCTAAAGTGCGCCGAAACGACGCTTCTACCGCCGGGGGTAATGCTATGAGAGAAACATTCTGCCTGGGGCAGACGACAAAGAAGACGGTTCTGTGGGGTGCTGGTGGTTGTCCACCATCTTGGCTACTGTGTCTATCACGTAGTGTAAATACCGTGTAAATAGTCCCGCCTTGTGTCGCTTTACGTGCCATCGTTGTGGTGGAAGTGTTGGGTAGTTCCCTGTTTCCATCACGGAGCTCCGCAACGGCCGCCTCATCACGCTTCCCACCATGTCAGTCGGTGCAGGCACATCGTCTGCTCCCCCTGCCCCTCCCGTGGCTCCCACCTACATCGTTCTGCCTCCTGCTCGTGATCCTGACGTCTTTTCCAGCCAGGATGGGGTTGACGTCGACATATGGCTCAACCTTTACGGACGGATCAGCGCCAGCTACAGGTGGGACCCGACCCTTATGCTCACCAACGTGCTTTTTTACCTCGATGGCCCACCGCGGGTGTGGTTCGAGATACACGAGGCGGACATTACAAGCTGGGACTCTTTCAAAGAGAAGATCCGCGACCTTTTCGGTGACAGCACTGGTCGGCAGCTTGTGTGCGGAATGAACTTGCGACTCGTGCACAGACATCATCCGAGTCATACATCTCTTACATTAAGGACGTTATCGCTCTTTGCCGCCAGGTTGACGAGCACATTCCTAAGTCCGAGAAGGTTTCTCATGTGCTCGAAGGTATCGCCGACGGTGCCTTTAACCTGCTTTAACCTGCTCATCTATACCAACGTTGATACCGTTAAGACAGTCACCAAAGAGTACCGGCGGTTTGAACATGCTAAGAGCCGCCGCATAACCCAGAGCTTCCCCCGGCTGTCCAATACTGCTGCAACTTCATCGTGTATGTCGTACGCCTGCCGCCCACCTGCGGCCACGTTACGGCCATTGTTCGTCACGAGATTGAAGTTGCCTGTCCTGCACCTACTCAATCAGCCGTGTTTACATCCCACGCCTGTGACCCATCGCAGCCATAGGTGTCCCTCATTCAAACTTCCAATCTCGGCCTCCCTTCAGCGTGCCCACTGAATAGTCCTGACGCTCGACCTTGCTCCTCTGGACCCGCTCGACGATCCTACACTTCTCCTGTCTCCTTCCGCAAACCTGCGAAATGGAGAACGCCCGACGATCAGCCCATCTGCTTCTCCTGCCATCAGACCGGGCACATTGCTCGTTATTACCGTCGTCGTTGGGCTTATGCATCTCGGCAGACCTCAATGCACCCTACTCCTTCTATACGTCAGCGGCTGGTTCCCCTTCTTACTACTCGTCGGCCTCCCACGAGCCTCTTCCATCTGACGCCACTGCTCCTGTTCGCCGCTTCTCCCGCTCCCCGTCGCCGCAACGCCGCCAATACCGCTCTCCGCAGCCTCGCCGCTTTTCCTCGCCATCCTTCTCTGGACCCTCGCCGCTGGAAAACTAGATAGTGCAGCTTGTGGAGGTGAAGCTGCAATACCATCGTCCCCTGCAAATCCTCTGCTGACTCTCCGCACTCACCATAGCCTCCTAGTAGTCAAAGTCGACAATGTTCCTGTGACTGCCCTCAGCGACACTGGTGCACACTTGTCTATTATGAGCGCCCCTTTATGCCGCCGCCGGCAGAATGTTACGACGCCGTCTATGACACCGACAATATGTGTTGCCGATGGTGGTGCTGTTCAAGTGATTGGAATGTGCGCCACCCGTGTCGGCATTGCCGGTCGTCGTACCGTTGGCCTTTTTGCCATCCTTGCACACTGCCCTCATGACCTTATTTATCCTTGGCCTTGACTTTCTTTCGGCACACTCGGCCTTAATTTATTCTTCTTCTGAAACACTCTGCCTCGATCTTCCTCTTCTGTCAAATGCTTGTGAAACGCCTGTCAGTCGCTTAAGCCTCACCGCTTTGCTTGCCTACCGCCTCGAGCCGTCACGTACGTCTGTTTGTCATCGACCCCTCCCCTTCCTGACGGCGAGTATATTGCCACTCCGATTACTGAACTACGCCTGACGCGCAATGTTACTGCACCACAAACCATCGCCAAATTAGCTGGTAAATGTGTTTCTCCCGCTACTAAACTTTGGTCTGACCCGCACGTGTTGCCCCACAAGATGTCGCTTGCCCACCTCACCGCTATAACAGATCATGACCTCAGCGGTGTCGCCATAACTGCTCCAGAAGAAGTTGAATTTCCTCGGTCACCAAGTTCTGACGGCAGCATTTTTCGCAACACGGTTGGATCAGACCTTTCGCCTGACCAGGCCAACGCTCTTTGCCGGGTTCTGGCCTCATAGAGTGACATTTTCGACATTCGTGATCGGCCCCTGGGCCAGAATAAGATTGTCACCTACCGAATGAACACGGGCGACTCTTGCCCATTCACCGTCGACCATACCGTGTGTCTGCATCATAGCGCGAAGTGATTCAAAAAGAAGTGGCTAACATGCTTGCGAAGGATACCATCGAACCATCATATTGTCCTTGGGCGTCCCCTGTCGTATTAGTAAAGGAGAAAGACGGCTCCTGGCGTTTCTGCGTTGATTATCAGCACCTCATCAAAATCACCAAGAAGGACGTGTGCCCCCTTCCACATATTGAGGACGCCCTCGACTGCCTCCATGGGGTTACCTTCTTTTCATCCCTGGACCTTTGATCGGGCTACTGGCAAATCGCTGTAGACTACCTGGATCGCGAGAAGACCGCCTTCGTGACCCTTGATGGCTTTTACCATTTCATGGTCATTCCTTCGGTCTATGCAACGCACCAGCCACCTTTGAGATAATGATGGACACACTGCTCCAAGGATTTAAATGGGCGGCGTGTTTATGTTACCTGGACTACGTGATAGTTTCCTCCCCCACTTTTGCAACACACCTTGAGCGTCTTTCGACTATTCTAGCAATTTTCCTGCGAGCTGACCTCCAGCTAAATTCCTCGAAGTGCCACTTCACGCTTCGTCAAATTACTGTGCTGGTCCACCTTGTTGGCGCTTCCAGTGTCCGACGAGACCCAGCGAAGGTACGCGCTGTCACGAACATCCCCGTTCCACGGTCTGTCCATGACGTTCGTAGTTTCTTGGGGCTGTGCTCCTACTTTCCCCGTTTCGCGAAAAATTTTGCGGCGCTCGCACGTCCTCTCAGTCACCTTCTCAAGCAAGATGGCCCGTTTTGTTAGGGTCCTCTGCAAGCTGACACCTTCGCTGAGCTCATCGCCGCCCTAGCGACTCCACCTATTCTTGCCCATTTTGACCGGGCTGCTAACACAGAAGCGCGCACAGACGCTAGTGGTCACGACATCGGTGCAGTTTTAGCCCAAAACCAACGACGCATTGATCGTGTTATTGTAAGTCGTCGCAAGTCGTATGCAAGTCGTCTCCTTTCGAAATCTGAACGCAATTACTCGATTACGGAACGGGAATGTCTTTCCGTTGTCTAGGTGGTTTCGAAATTTCGTCCCTGTATGGCGGCCCTTTCCGTGTTATCACTGATCCTCACGCTCTCCGTTGACTTTCCTCTCGGATGGACCCTACTGGACGACTTGGTCGTTGGGCGCTGCGCCTTCAGGAGTACTCTAACTCAGTTACCTAGAAGTCTGGCCGCCTCCATCTGGACGCGGATTGCTCGTCCCGCTACCCTGTTGACCAACCAGACGGATCGGAAATCAAACCCAGCCCCTGCGTTATGTCAATGTCTCAGTTTCACTACATTGGTGACGATTAACGTCGTTATGCTTCTTTGTGATCGCTAATTGACCGGCTGGAATCGGCACCTAAGGACGCCTCACTGCGCATGTTCATGCTCGTGAATGGTACACTTTACCATCATACCTCCAGTCCGATGGTCTTGAGCTACTTCTCGTTGTGCCTAAACTTCTGCGTTCAACGGTCCTGCATGAGCTTCACGACGAACCAACTGCGGATCACCTTGGCGTATCCCGCACGTATGACCATGTCCGGCGCCGCTTCTGTTGGTGCTGTCTCGTCCGGTCTGTTCGACGTTACGTGACCGCCTGCGATAAATGCCAACGTCAGAAACGACCTGCCGCACCCCCAGCAGGACTGCTTCAGCCGCTGTCCATCCCGACCGAACCATTCTTCTGTGTTGATTTAGACCTTGCCAGTCCTTTTCCTGAGTCAAGATCCGGCAACAAGTGGGTCGCCGTTGCTATCGATTATGCGACCGGGTATGCAATCACTCGAGCGCTCCCCACCAGCACGGCTACCGAGTTGTCGATTTTTTTGCGCCACGATGTTATTCTACACCATGGCGCCCCTAGCCAATTGCTCACAGATCGAGGCCGCGCATCTGTTGCGCTCCTCCTCAACGCAGCACAAGTTAACCACTGCCTGCCATCCCCAAAAAATGGCCTCACCGAGCACCTAAATCACACCCTCACGGACATGCTCTTAATGTATGTTTCATCTGACCACCATGACTGGGACCTGGCGCTACCTTACGTGACCTTCACCTACAATTCATCGCGTCACGATACCGCCGGTTATTCACCCTTTTATATGCTCTTTGGCCGTGAACCGGCGTTACCAATGGACACCCTTCTTCCGACTGCTGCCGCGTGCCTAGCGATATGCACGTTATGCCACCGCTCGTGCCGTTAACGCGCGTCAGATTGCCCGCTCTAGGATGTCGGCCTCGCAAGTGACCCAGAAGCGCCTCTATGACAGCAGGCATCACGATGTTCGCTTCTCAACCGGTGCCTTAGTTCTCCAGTGGTGTCCATTCCGTCGTGTTGGCTTGTCCGAGAAGTTATCTCGGTACACGGGTCCTTACCGAATCGTCCGCCATGTCACGGACGTCACCTACGAGATTGTTCCCATCTCTCTGACCTTGCCGCCTGCGATAGCTCCCAGTGACATAGTTCACGTCAGCAAACTGATAGCCTACCACCCTCTTTCTAACGAGAATGTTCGAAGTGCGCCGAGACGGCGCTTCTACCGCCGGGATTAATGCTACCCGAGAGACATTATGCCTGGGGCAGACGACAAAGAAGACGGTTCTGTCGGGTGCTGGTGGCTTTCCACCATCTTGGCTGCTGTGTCTTTTACGTAGTGTAAATACAGTGCAAATAGTCCCGCCTTGTGTCGTTTTACGTAACAATATTCAAAGCACCAAACTGCAATTACTCATAATCGAAATAATTTTCAGCATATGAGATTTGCCGCCTAATGACTTTCCAGCTCCCAAAGAGCATGTGGATTTTTTTATCCAAGCATATGTCAGATTTAGCTAGAATTATTGACGCAGCTTTGGTATTTTTATAAAGCCACAACTAGATTCTTCAGCGAGCGTGGTTGGAGAATCGAAAGAAAATGGCAATAAAGCATCTGAGACTTCAGAAACCGAGCGCTTTCTTGTGAAGATATTGCTGTACAGAAAGCATCCGGCGAATAAGATTACTCCCGGTAATGGCAAAATAGTTCTACAGAGGTAGATTCAACACAGTGGCTAGCTATTCAATTGCAGAGTTTGTCATGGTGCTGTACTGTTCCTTCAGGGTTGTAGCCTGAAACATTAAAGCATTACATTTACAGACACCAGTTGGCACAAATTGAGGGCGATAATTAATAACTGCCCAAAAAGGACGAGCTAAGGAAATAAGAGAGGAAGCCGATGCCGCAGACGTGCTTCATGCACAAACATCCGCGGCCAACCATGAGGATATTGCTGTGGCAAGGGAACTCGGCACATGGAACCAAGTACCAATATTGCACCAGTCGATTGCCTTTGTCGTCCGTGTTCGCCGCCTGTGTTTGCACATCTTGTTTGCACAGTCAAAGAAAAAAAAACAAAACACCAAACAGACAACCACATTCCTCGTTAGCGTTGTGCAAAAGCATAGGTGTCGTGAAACGCATCTAAGACATTTCTTAGTGTGCTATCATTTTTTTTTTCGTTTTATTGTAACAACAAATTATTTTTCATCTTTCACGACGCACTTGGAGAGTGAGTTCCGATGCTTTCAAGTCGCCTAACTTAGGGGCTAAACACATTTGTAGCAAAAGTTGTATCAGAATAGGCTTTGGTTTTGAATTTGTACTGCTCTGTCACTGAGCATAAATTAGGCACAAGCATCCATTGGCTCGTAGCCAGCACAACCAATTTCGCTGAATAGAAGCTGCCGCTCGGTGAAGGCGATTGTTTCACTGAAGAGACCAGAACAGCCACACTGCCACAATAGCTCAGCTTGAGAACCGACAATGGCCTCGGCTACGGCGCCTCCACGCTTGCCAAAAGGTGGTGAAACAGCCGGAATTGCCAAACTCGAAGTGTCTCTTGGGCCACCACCAGACCTGCGATGGGATTGCGCCTTTCCCTTTAACGCTTCCGTCAGTCTTTTATCCTCTGTTATACTACTTCCTGTCCCTGCAGACAATGAGCCCTGCTCCTGCCGGGGCCGCCGAATTACGTGTATCATTCCGACCCCACGGTCCACCCTTCCATGTGATCAGTGTGTATTAAGTAATATCTGCTAGGAGGTCTATACATTCTGCACGACAGATTTCCTAATGATTCTTTTCTGCTGTCCCATTATGTCGGGTTTGTTTCGCGCTTGATCGCTGAAGTCTTCTGTTTTATTAAAGCGAAACTTCTCGACTTAGTATTTTTGGTTAGCCAGTCTTCTAGGATGTAGGCTGCGCTGAGTAGGCCGTTATGTAAGCTAGATGAGATTTTCATATATAAGATATTATATATATATATATATATATATATATCCGAATTTCCGAAGGGGTGGCTGTCTGCCACGATTGTGAGACACCGGACATAAAGCAAATCGGCACCGCATCTGATGAGAAACACGAGTTGGTGCGGGATTGCTGGGTCAAACATATTTCGCAAGCTCACGACATGTGACTCCTTCTTTTAATAAGAACTAAATTTCTAATGAGGTCGAGAAGCACTTTTCTTACTAAATACCTCACTATTAAAGGACGTCTTCTAACGGATTCAAAGCCGCAAAAAGTTTTTTTAGCCATTCCACTGTAAGTGTAATTATCGCCTCAGTATCCGGCATTCTCTCTCTTTGCATCTCCTCTTGCTGCGCTCGGAGCTACACAGTGGAGAAACCAAGCGACAGAGCACCGGCCAAAAGTCGAGTGTACGGCGGTGAAAGTACTCGTCGCGGAACCTCGTGGCGGGCGCGGTAGACTGCATACGCAGCACGCTGCGCAATGTCTGATGCCACGTACAGCAGACAAAGCTACGCGCAGTGCGAATATGAATGACATTATATCTTATTGAATTCGCGAACATAATAAATGTTTGATTTATGTAACTCAAAATTAGGAAATGTTACTAAGAATGGTATCGCGAGAACTAAACCACCGAATAGCGCTGGTCGCCGAGCTTTGGATGTAACGGCAGAGCTTTCCTGGGGGCAAGCGATTTTTCGCTGTGCTTGGGACGAGATTGTAGATTGGTTGCAGCATGCAGTGCCGTAGTATTTTGCTCACAAGTTCACCGCAGACTCCAAATAGAGTTCGGCAACATTTATTACCATGTTGAATATGTTTCAGGCCCATTCAATATTTTAGAGCGTATTGCTTCACATTCTCTAGGGGGTATCCGTAGATACATAAAACATTATTCAAGGAGATTGTGTAGGGAGGCTCGTTCAATAAACCAGAGGTTAGTCTGCGTTCGTCCTGTCTTCTTTTAATCGTTGTCACGTCCCTAGCGCAGCTCAAGTTCCCCCCCATAATTATTCGACGTCATAACTGCCCTTTGACAGAGTGAAATCTTTCTCTGGTGACAATTTCGTAGCAGTGACTGAAATGTCAACTTGATGCCGCCAATTAGCGGCGAACAGCTGCCCTAGGGCCTGACGGAAATGCCACGAATATCATAAAATGTTTTAGCTATCTGGCCAGAATTTGTTGATGGTCTGAATCTCCGAGCCTCTCTTACTCAACTGAGTTGTCTGTATTTGTAATTGAAGGTTTTACATGTGACCACTGCAAATGTTCCAACTATGACAACGTCTGATACAAGATATGGTGCACACAGCCAATTACAATTGCACTAACCTCACCTCCGCCTATACGCGCTCCAATATGGGACTCACATGTCATGAACAAGGCCCATGGTCATTTCGGGAGGTTCCTGTCGAAAGAAGTGCGTATGTATGTATTTTAAAAAAACTATTTGCATAAAAGCAAGCTCTGAACCAAAGTACACCTTGATTTATAGCGAACTTGCCGCACTGCGCATGAATTCGAGAAACCTACGCACAGCGATGCACTCCACACAATCAATGAAAACGTCACAGCCCTTTCAGAAAGTTGTGCTTCAAATCGAATGAATTCGCTTCCAATGTGCAAGAAGGTTATAAAATAAACTGAAGTTTCATGGTTTGACCACTACACTGGCGTACCAGCGGTGCTACAAAATGCAAGAACAATGAAACATTCGCTCATGGTCGTATGAAGATTGGGCCACTCCAGCAAAGATATTCGAGGGGAAATGATTTGGAGGAAACAGAAACGCAACTACACCTGTAGTTAAAACCAGTTACATGCGCGTGTTACAACCAACATTAGTAGACGCACGTATGTTAAATCACTTTGATTCATTAGGTAGATACTCATAAAAGCAATAGCAGAAATTAAGAACATACTAAACTTAGGGTATGAGCGCACAGATCGATTTGCCAAATTAACAGTGCTTTACAAACTGTGCAACGCGTACTCCTAGGCTCATCTGATACGGTGATATCGCGCCTAGGCTGCGCTGTTGCCATAGTTTGTTGCCATCACACACGCATGATTTGTTGAAGTTTCACTGGCCTATTGCAAATTGACTTACATTGCTTGAATTGAACATCAGTGACAGCATTCAATGACGTGGCGAAATGCCTTCACAACACGTACAAAGTCCCATACCGTAATCGAAAAAAGAGATCGTTGGTTATTGCGACCAAAAACAAAAGACTGCAGCTCGGAGGGGGCAGGATGATTGAGGTCCGGGTGAGGAAGAAACACAAATTTATGCTGCCGTAATCGTAGGGCACTCTTTGTCTGTGCTGAAAATGACGTGGGTATCAAAAAAATTGTCGAAGTTTCGCCCGAAAGGCGAAGCATCAATTGCGATAGCAAATTAGTAGAGAGCTATACGGAGTAAAGATAGTAGTTTTATAAGCTGTATAAACTTGGACATGTAGCAGCAACAGCAACGCGCAGAACTGTTGTCGATGCCGTTGGCGTTTTGCCCGCGTTCACACCGAACGCGCGCGGCCTTGGTGACCGATGCCGGTGCCCCTGGCGGCGGCTCGGACGTTTTCGACGAGATTAGAAGGGGACACTCGTCGAGCAGCGTTGGAAGTCTTTACCACCTACTGTCCTCGCAACGTTTTATTGCGATAGCAATTATATGGACACTCAAAAGCAGATTTCTGCCGTCGGCGTCGCCGTCGCCGTCGCCGTGAGGTTCCGTATGACGTCAATGGAGATGAAATCGTCGCCGCGCGCCGAACGCTGTATGTGCGAGTGAAAGGGCGCGAGGGGCGCGCGCTTTCACGGGAAGTGAACGCACGGCGGAGAACAAACGCGCGTTCTGCGCCGTGCTCGCGAAGGGCTGCAGAAGTAAGCGTCTCTTTCCTCCTTTACAATCACCATATATGTAGAGCAAACGCGCCTTCTTCCGACGCGCGAGAGGCCGTGGGGGAGGGGGAGGGGGGAGGGGGAGGGAAGGGAGGCGAGGTTTAGCTGCGGCACCAAGTGCCTATTTATATCAGAGGCTCCGGCAACAGTCACCAACGCCGCACGCATTTTGAGCGAACGCGGGCAAAACGCCGAAGGCGTCGACAATAGTTCTGCATGTTGCCGGTGCTGCTGCATGTCCAAGTTTATACAGCTGATAAAGCTAATATCATTACTCCGTATAGCTCTCTACAAATTTGCTATCGCAATTGATGCTTCGCCTTTCAGGTGAAACTGCGACAACTTTTATATAAAAACGCATTTGGTGCCGCAGGTAAACGTCGCCTCCCCTCTCCCCACCCGTCTCCCACGTCCTATCGCGCGACGAAAGAAATAGCGTTTGCTCTCCGCCGTGCAAACGAACGCCGTTCGAATTCCTACAAATTCGGTCTAGGCCGTTGTGTCGTCACAGACGACAAAAGGCAACCTTCAAGTCTTTTTTCTTTCTGGGTTTTACGCGCTCAAACCAGTTCTGATTATGAGGCACAAAGACAACCTTCAAGTACCTTTCGATTACTGGCAGGTGACAAAAAAATACAGTATGCGGCATCAACAAGCCAACGTTCTACGCGATGTTACATCTTCATTTGTGCCTTATGGCCAATAAAAACGGTTTTCATGACACTAATAATAAGGAGACGGTTACTTTCTTCATTTTCAATGGAGATGCTGCTTCCAGCATCTAACAGGGGTATTCAAAAAAGAAAATGTTTTCACGGTCATAACATACAAGTCGGTAATAAGAACCCACTTCAATAGTTATTATGCCCCTAAGCGGACTTCTGGACTGAGGAGGCTAATGTGCTTACCATTTGCAAAAGACATTCGAAATTCAGAAAGTTTATTTTAACGTAATCCGTGCCTTGAATATTTCAAACGTCGTTAATAGAGCACGAATAACGCCATGACCAGGGTTTACGTTCAATCGTCGACCATCTGAGTTCTGCAACGCCCAACCATCTGCTTCTTTGTTGTTCTTTCACGTTGGTACATTACACCATTGGAACATCACTACGACCACGCTGAGTGCTTCCTCATTGTGCCGAGTATCTGCAGTCAGTTGGTTTACGCCAAATTTACGATGAGCCCCCGCCGGCAATATCGAGTCAAGCGTACTTTTGATCGCCCCAGCGCCACTTCTAGTCTGGATCCTGCGTGCCACGGCTTATCTCGATATAGCTGCGCCAAGCGGACACCAATGCTTCCACTCAGTCTCCTTCCTACTACTCACATCTGCATGGAACCGTTTTCTCTGGTTGGGCTTGACCTTTTTGGCCTTATTTCCATCTGAATATCAGCGAGCAAGTGAGTCATTGCCACTTCCAACTGTGTGACGTGCTGGGCAATTAAGCGCGCCCTCCCAACCAGCTGCGCTATTCATGTCACTGTATTTCTTATTGTGACGTCAACTTCAACCTAGACGTTCCGTGAAAGCTTCTCACCAAATGGGGCCGGTACTACTTGTCCCGTGTCGTCAAAAACATCTTTATTTCAAGAGCCACCCCCACAGGTTAAAAATTGTTTATTACGAACGTGCAAATGAAACAAGTCGGTGCCTGAACCAAACTGTAGCCGATATGCTATCCGTGTTAGTTTCTGCCAGCCACCACGACTGGTCCTGGTATAAGTGCGTTTATTCAAAGGTGGCATCAAGGCCTGTTTTGCGCAGTGCTGCAGGGGATACTACTTTGTCGAAGGGTTTCTTCCCGTTCAAATCACCCAACAATGACAACAGCGACAATTACACGTTTCATGTGCAATTGTCGCTTTTCGTTTTTCATGAACGCAAATATTTCCTGTCCCTCCTTCCGCTTTTTAATGTCAACTTCTAAGAAAGTTCATGATAACAGGTTACGGGCTGACAAAGCCTGTAATATCAGTTGTGGGTGTTTCATAATGACGCGGACTTTCCCACAGGCCCAGTAATATTGCAGTCACAGGGATGTTTGTTATTCTAAAGCTTTCCTCTTTCTGCTGTATGTCACCGTCAGTTATCTTAATCCTTTCAGAAGCCAATTACTTGTGTGGAATAAAGTCTTACTTTCATCGTATTTCCTACATCTTCAGTATCATAAAAAGTTTACAGCTGCAGAATAGATTAAGAGCTTTCAGTTCCTTAGAGAGTTTTGTCCAGCTTACAGATAGTGGACTTCATGCGAAAACTAACTACAGGAATATCAGATATGCGAACATCAACTAGTTCTTGACTACCAGGCCTGATAAGCACCTATCCCGCCACTATAAAATTAAAACAGGCGCAGGACGCTGTGAAAAATAAATATTGATTGGGTTACTAAGCTGGTGTTAATCTCCTATGAAAAGTTTGAAAGGTTGAAATGCAAGCTTTCATTTTTGAAATGCTTGAGTTACAGCCAAAGTTGTGCCCCTGTTAAATGGACACTTTTGTTCGCCATCGAGCCTCGATCCGGTTCGAATTTTCGTCTCGGATCCAAATTGCCCGCGTGACAGGGATTCTGCAATGAAGCAGCACCCGTTTGGGGCCATCCAGGTCGTACATACAACAAACACAATTTGCAGCTCTGAAGTCAACTACGGGGAACTATTGCGTCCCCGCCGCACAGGTGAATTCTGCAGAGATCATTACACCAGTACCAAGGCAAACGCTAACCTTAACATATGTGGGAAGCTAAAATACCAGAGACCAAGATATAAACGCGCAAGCGGACACGATTTTTCACTCGACGTTGAAGCATATACAGTCGACGCCGTCGAACAAAGCGCACGAGGCTGGAAAACCACTTCAAACAAATCGTACCTTAAAATATACCACAGTGGGCACACACACGCACAAAAATTATTATTGAGCCAGTCCACTCTGTGAAGGTGGATGACCAGCGAGGCTGTTTAGCGCACAACAAAGCTGTGACACAGAATTTTGAACAAATGTACCGTTATTGGTGGTTCTCGTGTAATGATAGGTACGCACACACATTCGCATATCACCTCTGTTTTTATATCTGTCCTTCACGTAAGACAATGAATGGATCATATACCCTTAAGCAATGGCTCATATTCCCCTAACCGCGGCCTCCCCTTTACAACGAGAGAAGAGATGTAAAATCTACGCTGATATGATGAGCGCAAACGGAGCCAGCTGTGGAAGAAGACGACGACGACGAAGGCTTGAGCAATGGCACGAGCGCGTTCGCGGGGTTGCGCTGAGGAGCGTCAACAAGCTAGCTTTGGAAGGGACGACGACGCTCGAGCTATTGCTGGTAATGATAGTTTTCCCGCGTGGAGGCACAAAACCCCCTCTCCTAGCCATAGACAGCTTCGCTGAACTAATCGACGAGCAAACTGGCGTGAACGGCGCAGGAGAAGCCTTCATGAGCTTGAATCGCTCGGCGTGACGGTGGGGCACTCATGTAAGATGATCGAGTGTCAGAGCACTGCAGCGCGATCACATACGACGTTAAAATTACAACCAATAATTCACCTAAATGTTCATTGAAGCATGGGCCCGAGCGCTGTGTCGTCGATCCAGCTGCTGTCCATCGGTGGACAGCAGCTGGACAGCTTGCCGCACCGTCGCCCATGCGCATACGGCTGCTTCGCTGGCCTTCAACGAAGGACCAGTCATGCCGGCGCAATCCCGTGATTAAACAAGGCCGCTTTCGTGCGCCGCTGTTGAAAACCGTCTCTACGTCAATGCGGACCTTTTAAATGGATTGTCCCGATTCTGCAAACACAACAGCAGAGCGAAAACAAAATCACACTGAGTAAATAAGTAACAAAACCACAAAGTCCAAAAGTTCATTAGTGCTGGTAGGACGGCTTAAGTTGTGCAACATGAGCTATTCCAGATCGTTAGCGGCGCGGCGCCACTGTGATTGCAAATCACTGTTTAGCACGAATTTATGGTCCAGTGCGCCACTCCGTCGAAGGATATTGTAGGGTCCGAAATAGCGGCATAAACGCTTCTCACTAAGTCCTCGTCAGCATCATCATCAACTCATCATCATCATCAGCAGCAGCAGCAGAGTAGCAGCAGCAGCAGCCTATATTTTATGTCCACTGAAGGATGAAGGCCTCTCCCTGCGATCTCCAATTACCCCTGTCTTGCGCTGGCGTATTCCAACTTGCGCCTGCAAATTTCCTAACTTCATCATCCCATCTGGTTTTCAGCCGACCTCGACTGCGCTTCCCTTCTCTTGGTATCCATTCTGTAACCCTAATGGTCCACCGGTTATCCATCCTACGCATTACATGGCCTGCTCAGCTCCATTTCTACCGCTTAATGTCAACTAGAATATCGGCTATCCCCGTTTGTTCTCTGATCTACACCGCTCTCTTCCTGTCTCTTAACGTTAGTCCTAAGATTTTTCGTTCCATCGCTCTTTGTGCGGTCCTTAACTTGTTCTCGAGCTGCTTTGTTAACCTCCAAGTTTCTGCCCCATATGTTAGCACCGGTAGAATGCAATGATTGTACACTTTTCTTTTCAACGACAGTGGTAAGCTCCCAGTCAGGATTTGGTAATGCCTGCCGTATGCGCTCCAACCCAATTTTATTCTTCTGTAAATTTCTTTCTCGTAATCAGGGTCCCTATGAGTAATTGACCTAGATAAACGTACTCCTTCACAGACTCTAGAGGCTGACTGGCGCACCCTCTCGAGTGAGGCTAGCTTAGCAGGACTATTTGAAGAAATATCAGGCATTTCCTGGGATATTATTGGCCTTAGTGAGGTCAGAAGAACTGGTGAAGCTTACACAGTGCTGACTAACGGCCACGTCCTCTGCTACAGAGGTCTTCCAGGTAAGAAGAACCTGGGGTACGATTTCTAGTGCATAACAACATAGCGGGCAACATTGATGATTCTACAGCATTAATGAGAGGGTAGCAGTCATCGTAATAAAGCTGAATAGGAGGTACAAAGTGAAGGTAGTACAAGCCCATGCCCCAACCTCTAGTCACGATGATGAAGAAATAGAACAGTTTTATGAAGATGTTGAACTAGCAATGAGAAAGGTGCAAACTCAGTATACTTTAGTCATGCGCGACTTCAATGCAAAAGTGGGGAAAAAGCAGGTTGGTGAGCAAGCAATTGGCAACTACGTCATCGATTCTAGGAATGCAAGAGGAGAGATGTTAGTAGAATTCGCGGAAAGGAATAGGCTCCGAATAATGAATACCTTCTTCAGGAAGCGCAGCAACCGGAAGTGGACCTGGAAAAGCCCTAATGGAGAAACAAGGAATGAAATAGATTTCATACTCTCTGCCGATCCAAGCATAGTGCAGGATGTAGAAGTGTTAGGTAAGGTAAACTGCAGTGACCATAGGTTAGTGAGGTCTAGGATTTCTCTCAATTTCAAGAGAGAGAGAGAGTGAAATTAGTCAAGAGGAAACAGGCCAACCTAGAGGCAGTAAGGGTAAAAGCAGACCAATTCAGGCTGGTGCTTGCAAACAAATATGCAGCTTTAGAAATAGAAGATAAAGACTACATAGAGGTAATGAATGAAACCGTAACTAGGTTGCTCTTAGAAGCAGCAATTAAAGTGGGAGGTAGGGCACCAAGGCAACCAGTAGGCAAGCTCTCCCAAGAAACAAAGGACCTAATAAAGAAACGACAGAAGATGAAAATGTCCAACTCAAGAGATCAGATAGAATTCGTTGAACTGTCAAAACTAATCAACAAGAAGAAAGTAAGGGATATTCGAAATTATAACGTGGAAAGATTGAGGAAGCCGTAAAATATGGACGCAGCATTAAATCAGTAAGAAGAAAGCTTGGCATAGGGCAAGATAAAATGTATGCACTGAAAGATAAGCATGGTAATATCATCAGCAATTTCGATGACATAGTAAAAGCAGCGGAAGAATTCTATACTGACCTGTACAGTGCCCAAACAGCCAAGCTATTTCATTCAAAATAGTGATGAACCGGATACAGAGGCTCCTTCTATAAGTAGCGCTGAAGTTAGAAGGGCCTTAAAAGACATGACCAGGGGAAAAGCTGCTGGAGAAGATGGAATAACAGTAGATTTAATCAAAGATGGAGGAGATATCATGCTTGAAAAGCTTGCGGCCCTTTATACGAAATGCCTCACACGTTCATGTGTACCAGAGAGCTGGAAGAACGCCAACATTATACTAATCCATAAGAAGGGAGACGTTAAAGAACTCGTCAGCATATCGGGTCCAAACCCAATCAGGGTAGCCAGGTATTACACTTAGCGTTGTCGAAGATTGTGGTCAGGCTTCTTCAGGTTTCTTCGATGTCAGGCTCCTTCAGTACACTGGAGATAGGCAGAGATATCGAGGTTGTCTTTCTCGGCTACGTGTGGTAGCATGACGTCGAGGGTCGTCGGTTGGGTTTGCGCAAGCACGAGGCTGTTTTTGCATTTCGCCTCCATCGAAACGCGGGCGCGGCGGCCGGGTTTCAATTCCACGATCTCGTGCTCAGCAGCGAAACGCCTTAGCTGACTGAGCCACCGCGGCGGGTAGTCAGCGATGGTTTAAAATCTGACCTGCGGGTCAAACATGTCGGCTTTTATACATGATTTATTGAAGGTTTCAGAGTAATCGCTGGTGCTTGCTTTCCACAAAGTGCTACACAATTCGCGTCGCGCATACAATCAGATTGCACAAAGCTCAGTGGCAATGGACAGAACCATCGACAACATTCGAAAAACTTCTGATACATGCAGGCGCGTCCTGCGCTGAGCAAAACGTTTAACATTTGTTGGCCGGTGAAAATCGGTCAACTGAGAAAGAAAAGTCGATGTGTCAATATAGAATGGCGCATAGCGCTTTTTCTTTGGAGAATATTGTTATCCAGCCAATAATGCAATCTACGGAAATTTTAGCATTTCGAAAATAGCAGACAATGAATGACTGAAGAAAGAACTTTTCGTCCTCCATTATGTGGATTTTCTCATTTATTAGCAGTATTTCCTGTTTATATTGCACAACCTTGAATCTGCTTGTTAGTTTTTACACCACTGATAACCAGTTTCATTCTATGAGTGCTTTATTAACATGTATACCAACATTCAAAAGCATGTCTGTAACTTACTCGCCACGATAGCTATGGTATTCTGTGCTGAACGCGAGTATGTGGGTTTGGTTTCTGGTCACAGTGATTGTACTGTGATGGGGACAGAATGCAAAAGTACTCATGTATTATGCTTTGAGACCTGGTTAGAAAAATCAGACGTGTTTGAAATTAATTCAAAGCCCTCCACTAATACTCCCCTCTAGCCCGTGATTTGCTTTGGGATGTAACTTCAAGGTCTCAGTTTAAATATGCAAACTAATTATTTATTAATGCGACTCTCTTCATTGGTAGGAAAGGCTTTCGAGATAGTGCAACAGGCGATCTGTCGCTGCCTTGCGTGCCAACGTGGGAGTATGAATATGCACAAATGCATTTGCACCTGCAGAGGCCTACTTTGCAATGACAGTCAATAGTCAATTCATGCTAATACATTCGACAAAAGTTACTCCAATGCGCGACATAAATCTGTGTGGCCAAACCAGCTGGTTGATTTATTCCTTTCGCAGGCAGTTGAAATAATGTTTCATATCATTGGATCCTTACTGCTGACTTTGGTTAAGAAAGTGTTTCAGAACGGGACAAGAGGAAATGACAGACACGACATTCTTACCTGCTTTTTAAAACACTGTTCTTTTGCCGAAGTACGTCCGAACCGGTCCAACTTTTCGCAATGTTAACACTGCTTACTTTCTGGGAAATTTTTCACACCTTAGGCATGACCGTTTATTGGAAATGCCAAAAATCAATACCGTTTCCTGTTGCTTAACGTGAGCTTTGCCATAACCACTTTTCTCGCACTGTAGTCCACAATGAATTTGCATATTACAGCTTAACCTTATCATGAGCATTTAACTGTATGTAAACCATATAAACCTTCATATAATGAATAAAGGATAACTTGTGGATTGTTATGGAAAATAGGGCCTTGTAATTGCTGTAACACACTGTGCAGGTTGCCTTGGCAGTTTTAGCTAATGTTTCCTGCATTTTTATATGCTCGCTTGCGCACAGGCACCATACACTCGCAGTGCCGCACTTAAGAAGGTGCTAAAACTGTATCATAAAGACAGCAGAAGAATATACTTATGCACAGATTATAGGTTGTATTTCATATGTCATACAGGGCCAGTTGTTTCCATAGAAATCATTTCTGGTTACTCCCTTCTAGACCAGGAATTGATTAAATGTTTCACAAAGTGCAATCAAAGAACGCAGTTAGAAGCACAGTTCCCATCGGAACATTTCTTCAATTCTGCTTCAAAATATTTACCTTTCAAAAAAGCTTTTGAATATATTTGTTTGTAATGCCTAGAAATTATTATTGCACCGCTGGAAGGTGTCAGGCATGATGCATGTATATAGAAATGCAGAAAAATTAGCAGCCGTTATCTATGCCTTCTTGCAAAACTTGAAATCGCACGGCAACTTTTTAAGGTTCTCAAAGCTCTGCGGCTTCTCAAACTTGCCGATCACGAGGGCAGTCAGTATTTAGGAGCCATCTTCTTTGATACAAACAGTATGGTTAGACACTCTCTGATCCGCTTACCGCTGTGGCAACTCTCTCCCTTAAATGGCAAAGTTTGCTCGGATTGCAGGTTGTAGAAAACCCCGGTCTTCGCCGGGTTAATTTTGTCGGACGGCTTGTACTGCCGTATCAATTCCGGTAGAACTACAGTCCACTCTGCAACAGTGCAGTGGCTGACAGACGTGCGTTCTACACTGCAGTGGCTGTACATAAGTCCATTCCGTTTCTTTAAACCTTCTAGCCAACCATTAGATGGTTTAAATTCATCAAGGCTGCAGCGCAGAGCAACCATCGGTGCCTTCTCTATTGAGATTGTGGTGTCCACAGCAATTACCGAGCTGTGTACCTGGCGCAACCACACCACGTGGGCTTGGAGTGGTTCGTGGTTCTTTATGGTCTCACATTTCCCGTCTATTGCAGCCTTTCTTTTCAGGCCGAACTTGCTTGCGTTTAGCAGAATACAGTCCTCCTTGGATAGGAAGGCTTTCCGCGACGATTCAGGAATTCAAAGTTGTGGTAATGCTGACCTGTGTTGCGCCATTTAGCTTCTCGGCGTCTTCGATTATTCGAAGATTCTTTCGGGGCGTCGGTGGTTTACGGCTCCGTTACATCGTGAGCCGCACCAGTAGCAGCCAAGAATTCAGGAACTTCCTCACAGAACAAAAGGAAAGGACGTATTGGAATACCAAAAACCTTGCACGCACAAACACCTGCACGATGCAGAACCTTCCGAGTTGCACGGAGGTGCATGGAGGAATGGCAGTGGTGGCAGCGCGGCGGAGGGCAAGAGGAGAGGACCCGTTATCAGCAGGCGGCAGTGCGCTCACGCGCCAGCCTGCATATGCTTAGAACTTTTTTTCATACGGCACCAGAGAGTCATCATAAAGGCGGGACTGGCATGAAATTGCGTCGTGTAAGCGAGGTCTTTAATACATTTTTTTTCTATGGTGCTTTTGCCAGGACCAAACCAATTCGTCGCAAAATTCGGGCCGTGCATGACCGGTGGTGGTGTTATCGAGGTTCCCTTTAAATTGTATTGCAGTTTCTGTATTATACAAGGGTAATTTACTAACACATCTCGAATAACTTTCCTGTTTAGTGTCTGCTAAACATAACTGAGGAATGTATGCGTACCCTGTAATTGGCTAACTCACCTGTGTTGGATCAGGAGTGGTGTGTATACTTTGGTATTGTAATTTTGTATACATGTATAGTAATTTGGTGAACCTTTTTTGCAGATTTCTTCCGTATAAAGAAGGGAATCGAGTGGCAGTACTTCCATTGCCGTCTGAAGGTGACGGATCATTGTCTTCCACAAAAGAAGAGTGATCCGTACTGCTACAGTTAGACTTTCTCTGAAATAAAGCTTGCCGCTGGTTTTGGTGCTAACAAGCAGTTATTTCCGGGTACTATAATTAGTTGGGGTAGCTGGATCAGGATTATTGCACTTCAAGTGCAGAAATTTCATTTGTACTTATATATAATGTGCGGCATGCACCAAACAGCATAAGAAGAAACGACCAGTGCCACATTTTGCACTCCAGAAGGGGTGCAACGGTACTGTAAACATTATTTAGGCTCGCGCTTCATTTTTACTGATCATGCTCTCTTTTGTTGACACTTATAATATGTTGCTCTGTTAGATAACTTTTTAGCGCTACCAAATCACAATAATCGAAAACCACTCTGCGCCAGCATCAGCAGCCCCACGCCAACAGGCCGAGACGACTAGGCTTATCCAACAGGCTGCCAACACCAGCAGCCAATACCATCAGGCCGATACCATCAGAAAAATACCAATAGGCCGACACCATCAGGCCAGTACAATCAGGCCAGTACGATCCGGCCCAAATTACGTATCCAGTCAGACTTGTAGGCTGTTGTCATTTTTGATTGGGTCAAGATGTAACTTCTACTACGCTTAAGTTTTATTTGTCATTTCCAATAGCGACATTCAAAAGCCAGATACAGTGGACCTAAGGACGCACATTTGCAGCCGACAATTTCGACGCGACAAATGAAAGTAGCGACAGACGCTGAGCGCGCGGCACTACCGCAAGAAGAACAGCGGTTGAAGACACCGGCTCGACAGGCACTAAAAGACGTGATATAGGAGCCATTTCTTCTTACATCTACTCTCGATTACGGGAGCCCGCAATTTTCTTTTGTCTGGGATCGGGCGGTTTGTCCCCGGCGACATAGACCAAGAATGTGGGTCGATCTTGGTGATTGTGCAGAAGGGCCCAAGTATATAGATAGTATATAGATATGTATAGAGATGTATATCTGCCGTCGGGTATGTAGTTTAAGTATTTATGTATAAAGTGCCGAAATAACGGTAGGAACGGCAATGCCGATAGGAACGGCAATTTCGACCTGTTAACGGTTAACCTGTTGGTCTCGGAAGTCAGAATCGAAAACCACTTTATTTGGTTTACATCCCTAGCCGCCGCGGTGGCTCAGTCAGCTAAGGCATTGCGCTGCGGAGCACGAGATCGCGAGATTGAATCCCGGCCGCAGCGTCTGCATTTGTATGGTAGCGTATTGCAAAACGCCCGTGTGCTTGCGTTGTAATGCACGTTAAAGAACTCCAGGTGGTCAAAATTATTCCGGAGCAATCCACTACGCCGTGCCTCATAATCATAGCTGGTTTTCACATCTCAGAAACACCAGAATAAAGAAAAAAGAAAAAAAACGAAGGACACATGTACGTTGCTTTTGTATTTGTGAAATTGTACGCTTTACGTGGAAAAACTACGACATGATTATGAGATACTCAGCTAGGGCTATTTAACGTGACCTAAATATCAGCACACGATTGTTTCCCTTTCGCCGCCATCGAATACCGCGGCCTGGATTGAACTCGCGATTTTGAGTTTAGATGTTTAACGAAATAGCCACTATAAACACTAATTAAGCTACTGCGCCGGCTTTTTTTATGCATGGACTGTAAAAAGATTGACAGGCCTTACGGGATGAATATTAGTATATCGAATGAATAAATGATGTTTTCCGAACCCAAGGTCTGACCTAAATAAAAGATCCCGTACTAATTGAACCACATTCTCTTAGGGGAGGAGCACGCGAACATGAACGGAATGTTGCCCCAGATTTCTTTTATGGCAGCATATGGTACTCCATTTAAACTGAGAATACAGAGCCATCGGCCAAAGATTGTTCTAAAGTATAACTCAATAAATACTCATTGTGAGTCAAAGGGAGGTAACATTTATTGCTGCGCTTCGTATAAACTCGTATAAAAAGAAAGATTCGATTGTGTAGGCGGAATTTCGATACACTAGTAAGCAAGGCAACACTAAAAAATGACTGCTATAAAGTGTTCTTGTAGCACTTATTAGCGTGCAACTACACGTAACGCGCAGCACACGCGTGTTAGCGCTCTACAAACCGCAAGCATCCAAAAATTTATGCAAGATGGGAGGTTAGTGAATGGACTACTCGTCTGACTTCTTCCTTCTGATCTTTTTCCTTCTGATTTGTTTCAGTTGGTGGCAGTACCTCTTTCGCGCAAGTCCCGTTCCGGCACTTCTGGAAAGGACAAAAGTTTATTTGTGTAAGCTATTATATGCTTGAACATATTGGCCGGCTACCTCATTAAAGAGCCGAGTCAATTGTCATTTAAAATTTATTTATTCATGCCATTGCACTCCTGCATAAATGACGAATTGCGTTCTGATTGCCGTGGTGCTTTTATTCGAGTTTGCCAATCATGCACCATTGTCATGCCAGCAGAACTGTTCTTTATGAATAAAATTGTGAGCAATAATATAACACGGCACCTCACTTGACTATGTAAGTAGCGCTGCTCGAGGTCGAATTTTCGGTAAATTATTATCAAAGTGCGCCTTGTGCACTTGCGTGAGGTTTGGGGTTTTTCGAGGAGGCAATAAAACTACTAAGAAACAAAAGTAGAGTTATATTTTCCTGAATTCTAGTGGCTTTGTTGTTTTCTCACTTATTAGTGCCCAAACGATTTTTTTCAGCAAAGGCCTGAACTGTGTTAACTTTCGAATTCCTATTTTGCCATGGTTTTGCAGCTTTAACTAAGGCTTCCGGTAGGCGCGAAATATGTATGTTTTTGTGCAAAGAGGATTGCAATTTGTATGCTCACAGGAACTCATCGCTGCTTTTTCTTCTTTATGTGTGAGTCCGTGGTACACATGGCTTACAGCACTGCACTAGTTGGGCTAGTTAAGAACATTTTATGAAGTTTCATGACTCTGACTCGGTCTTTCGTTGGGCTCCTAATGAGCCTGGCTGTGACATTTGTAAGACGAGTCTGTTCACTAAAAATTGTCGTCCTTGCAGAATTTTGGGCCTGTGCCACCTGTCTGTATACAGCAAAGCAGGAGCAGTCAAGCTACTAAGAGGGTGGTAGTCTTCACCGATTAGTGCATGTTAGCGGCACCTCTCTGTCTATGGCAATACGGTGCCTATAGCAAGTCGCCCCCATATGCGCAGACCAGACTGTAAAGTCTGGTCAGCATTATTCCAAGTGTACAAGGATGTGATTTATTAAGACACCTACCCGCGGTAGACTGTATAGCATAATCAATGGGGGAGTGGTGGCCAAGTAATTTCAACACTGCTCAGTCGTCGCAATGCCAGAGAAAAAGTTGTCGCAGTTTCACCTGAAAGGCGAAGCATCAATTGCGATAGCAAATTTGTAGAGAGCTATACGGAGTAATGATAGTAGCTTTATCAGCTGTACAAACTTGGACATGCAGCAGCACCGGCAACACGCAGAACTGTTGTCGACGCCGTCGGCGCTTTGCCTGCGTTCGCACAAAATGCGTGCGGCGTTGGTGACTGTTGCCGGAGCCTCTGATATAAATAGGCACTTGGTGCCGCAGCTAAACGTTCCCTCCCCCTCCCCCCACGGCCTTTCGTGCGTCAGAAGAAGGCGCGTTTGCTCTACATATATGGTGATTGTAAAGCAGGAAGAGACGCCTACTTCTGCAGCCCTTAAGGGAGCACGGCACAGAACGCGCGTTTGTTCTCCGCCGTGCGTTCACTCCCCGTGAAAGCGCGCATCCCTCGCGCCCTTTCACTCGCACATACAGCGTTCGGCGGCGCGCGGCGTATCCCTTCTTTCGCTCCCACTTACCCCTCCCCGTTGGCGCTGAGCCGTGCTCCTCAAGGGCTGCAGAAGATAGCGCCAACCTTTCCCTTTCCCTCAAGAACCACTTACCACGCGCGGCGACGATTTCATCTCCATTGACGTCATACGGAACCTCACGGCGAAGGCGACGGCAGAAATCTGCTTTGGAGTGTCCATATAATTGCTATCGCAATAAAATGATACGGAGCAAGACAGATATTGACTAGACACACTTATGCTACCTATCTTAATGTGACGATGTTGATGTGATCAGCTCATCGACGCAGGCGAAAAAAATGAGTCGCGAGTGTTCTCATATTTCTAAAGCATTTCTTGTAATAGCAAGTAGCAAGCGTAAGATGTGAGGTACATTTCAGGGCGGATGGTTGCACTCATGCGTAGAAGCCATGCTTATTGCACATTCGTTCCATTACACTTTGTTCTAGCACAAAAACTGTACAGACTTGGTCACACTTACTAACGTGCTGCCCTGCATTGCGTTAACAGTGTACATTTATGGCAAGAACAAATAACCGACACATTTGAAAGGCTGCAATAAAGTAATTTATTGTCGCAACATCAAATGAGCTCCATAATACATGATTGCAAAACTCGCCATTGGTTAAATTTATTTCCTTCGCGCGTTTTAAAAGCGGTTTGAATAACGTGACACCAGCTTCTTGCATCATTAGTTCGGCATAATAATTTTAGACTTTAAAATTTTTATCTATACTACCAACTAACACGGAAGCTTCCGATCGTTGCAGCGATGATTATTTGAGTGCGGAATATAAAAAGTCGCAGTTTCACCCCAAAGGCGAAGCATCAATTGCAATAGCAAATTAGTAGAGAGCTATACGGAGTGAAGCTAGTAGTTTCATCTGCTGCATAAACATGGACTCATTCGCTTACTAAGTGAATGAACAAGCATGGTGTCAGTGCGCACAAGTAAGCATGAATAAATCACACTCGATCAACGCAGGCAACCACTCTCAGAACGCTGGCGGGAGCAAGCGTGGCGGCAGCAGCGAGCGAAGGTTCGTGCGGTCTGTCGGTTCACTGGAAACTGAGTGGTGAAAACACAGTGCATACAAAGGTAAGAGCCGCCTGGAGCTCGCTTTCAAGAAAAGGTGCGCGCGACAGCCCGACAGCCCGCAGATTACAAGTACGCAGTTGCTGAAAGGGTAGAAGCCGCACCACCTCCCTCCCGCGGTGCCTTCCCACTTTCCTTCTTTCGCGTAGGAGATTGAGTCGCCAGTTTCCCTTGCGCCCGGTCGCAAGATAAGCATTTGATGCCGCAACTAAATATCGCCTGCTCTCCCTCCCTCCTCTCTCTTATGCCCCTACGCCCTTTCGCACGAAGGAAGAAGTCGCGTATGCTCTCCGCCGTGCGTTCGCTCTCCGTGAAAGCACGCGTCCCTCGCGCGATTTTACTCGCACATACAGCATGCGGCGTACGGCGACGATTTTATCGCCCTTGGACTTTATACGGAACCTCATGGCGACGGCACCGACGACGCAGACGGCATACATCCGCCAGGATTGCCCCATATAACTGCTATCGCAATAAAAGTAAACGCCGAAACAATTATTTACTAAGACGTTTTTGTTTGACCACATAACAAAGTTCAGGTGCATAAATTACACTATCCATGTGGTCATTCCTATGTATTTGATTTTTTACCCTACGCTGGCTTGATGAGAATCCGAGTGATTGAAGAACTACGACATCTTAAACTTCAAAATAATACAGTAGCTAACCAGTCTACGCAGTACCGACATTGTTCTTAAACCCCATTTTCAAACCAGCTATACAGCGAAGAAGTTTGCCCGAGATACGAAGTCATAATAATTGAATGGCGGACTAAATATTGACTATCATAAAGTTTGCCTGAACAGTGCTACACAATTTTCTTGTTCCATTTGACAACATGATCACACATATATGTGGTGCTCGACTATTACATGTTGTCATACGATTAGCTAGAAAAGCTTATAGGAGTGTTGTAGTACGCGATTCTGAAAACAAATTGACGAGCGCGTGTATATTGGCATTCCCGCTATTTATTAGCATGAATTTGAGCATTGTACAATGCAATGTTTCGGAGATTCAACATTTAGATGAACTGGCTAGGGTGTGTGCAACATGTAGACGTCAATGGCTTTGCCCTATTTACCTGCACAGCAATTTCTCACAGTACAGTAGCGGCGTTTGTATCACACATTTAGGCATAAGTACAGATGATCTTTTCTATCCTTCTTGATCGCTTGATATGTCCGGAACAATTCAAGGGGAATATGACACTGAAATCTTGCTCTAGTAAACCATCTGTGTGCAGTTGGTATGTTCACAATAATCAACTACTTCACCCAGCTTCATTTGACCTGAAGGGTTAAAAGGCCAATCGAGGCCGGGCTTGGTAGACACCCGAAATTTGGGATCCATGCCAGGTACGGCACAGTTTCAAGAACACTGCGCTAGGCTCGTGGTAGCAAGGGCATAGCACTACTAAGCTTCGGCACGCACCGAGCCTGAAAAAATGGCCATCGCGGTGCTCTAACTTCCTTCTATTCATTAAAAATTGTTAACTGTGTGTAGAAGGTGCTCCTCAAAAGTTTCGGGAATTCAGTCGTAAAAAATGTGTCACCACAACGCCTAAGCAGCACTGTATCATTCAAAGTATTCCCTTTGAGCAAGTATACACCGATTCGAACATTTCTGCCACGATTCCATGCGTTCGTGGAACTCTCCAGGCGACAGTGTGTTGAGGCCTGCCTCCGATTCCGACTGGATCTCTTCAACAGTGGGAAACCGACGTTTCTTCAGCCTGAACTTCAACTATAGGAACAAGAAAAAGTCACAAGGGGCAGGTTCAGGCGAATAGGGTGGGTGCAGAAGTACTGTGATTTGTTTTGAAGTTAGCAACTGTCGAACAACGGGTGATGTGTGAGCGGGCACGTTCGTGATGAAGAAGCCAGTTGTTGTTCTTCCACTTCTCCGGACGTTTGCGACGAATTCTCTCTCTAATCGCCTCAAAACGTCACAGTAAAGCTTTCTATTCACGGTTTTTCCAGGAGGTACGAATTCCTCGTAAACAATTTTATGTAGGTAAAATAAACGATGACAATGGACTTCACATTGCTACGAACTGGAAGCGCTTTTTTTTCGGCCGCGGGGAATTTGGCGACTTCCATTGCGACGTCTGCTGTTTTGTTTCAAGATCGTAGCCATAAACCCATGCCTCATCCCCTGTATTACACTGAAGAGGGATGTTATTGTCTCTGACTTGTTGCTTCAGTTCCGTACACAGAAACACGATGTTCGTCACCGAGCAGTCTTGTACTAATTTTGCAGAAAGGCGCCTCATGTTCAAAACGTCCAACAAAATTTGCGGAACTGGGCCTACGATTGCCCTACAATGTCGCCTACATCCTTTATAGTTAGCCTTCGATTTATAAGGATAGCCTTACAAACTAAACTTCTGCTATCGTTTCGGGGATTGTGCTCTTGATGGGCGTCCAGAACGTTCATCGTCATCAACACACATTGGACCCTCTTTGAATCGTTTATGCCATAAAACATCCTACTTTGGCTCATGGTGTCGACTCCAACAGCGTCCTCTAGCATACGATGAGTTTGCCGCAGTTTTGCCAAGCTTAAAACAAAACTTGATGCAAATGCTTTGCCCCTCGAAGTCTGCCATATTGGTTGCTAAGAAATGCGCCAAATCAGAGAAACATTGCGTTGCAATACACCACTTCGCAAAACAATGCTTTTTCTTAGATGCAAGTAGTTAGCACACTGATCCGCAAGGCATACATACTGCTAGCTATAGCTAGCGGCAGAAATATGTACCACACTCAGTTTGCCCGCGATTTTCAAATTCCCGGAACTTTTGCGTAACATCTCGTAGCACGTTTAGCTTGATTGAATAAACAAGCTATTTAGAATTAGTCTAAGGGAAAGAGTACAGTGACATCCACTACGTGAAGCCAAGTGATGTTTACTGCGCAGAAAGTATTTGTATTAGAGCAATGAGCTTTTACTTCTCTGACCAAATATTCAGATGCTGAATGTTTAATTTTGGCAGCATCTCCTTGAAAATATTCCTCGCTTTTTAAATACTTAATTTAGTCTCAAACTGCCTTAGCCACTTCGAGAATAGATAATTGCCTGATATAAAACTGCTTGGTGCTCCCTGTCTTGACTTTCTAATTGTAATGACTAAAACAAATGAAATCAAATCAAATTTTATTTCACATCCAATACATGATGTAGGCGGCACAGACAAGAAGCCAAATCAATTCGGCTTGACATGGGTCTGCGCCCCTTTCAAAATGTGTAAAAGTAAAGAAAACAACAATTACAATAATTATCAACAGCAATAAACATTGCTAGATAGCATTGTACAGTGGCAGGAGAGAGGAATCTAAATATACGCAATGAAAAAAGTGTGGTTCAAGCAATGTTATACAGGGAAAATTATCATTGTTGCATAACTGTAAGGAATGAAGTAAATAATCAGAAACCAGTGAATTTAACACGGTCGTTAATGAGTGGGAGAGTAGCTGTGTTCCATAATTTGCGCGCGCGGGGTATGAACCAGGTCGCATTATGACGAGTGTTGTATTTTTTGATGTTCTTGCGTACGCTAGATAGGTGCTCAATAAAGTGACTCCCTTGCTTTCTTTCTGTAAGGTACCCTTGCAAGAGCAATTCATTGAATAGCAAGTTACAGGACAAGCTTGAAGTTTCTTAAAAGGGGTTCAGTGTGAGCGTCATAAGCCGAGTTGCTAATAGCACGCACAGCTTTTTTCTGTAGTAGAGAAGGTTTAGTAATGTTTGACCTTGTTGTGTTTCCCCAGACAAGGTGACCGTATCTTAGGTGTGAAAAAGAGAGAGTCGTACACTAATAATTTGACGGAAGTGGGCAGAGAAGAGCGTAGCTTTGCAAGGGCACCCACGACGCCTGCAAGTTAACGCTGAGCAAATGGACAAGTTTATTCCAGGTTAAATGTTCATCAAAAATGACGCCAAGGCATTTAACTGAGGAGGTTACATCCACAGTTGAGTTTCCAATAAATATACGGTCAGTAATATTAGCCCTAGAATTTTTAGGTTGAAGTAGAATGGCTTTTGTTTTGTTCGTGTTAATGGTTAATGAGTTTACTTGACACCATGTATTAAGCTTATTTAATGCTGAATTTGCTCAAGTCACCAGTTCACTACAGCTAGCAGACCGAAATAATAGGTGGTATCGTCGGCATAAATAATATTTAGCCGCTGAAGTAATGTTTTTATGTCGTTAATATAAACATTAAATAATAGCGGCCCAAGAATGCTTCCCTGAGGCACCCCACTTGTTACTAATTTAAGATCTCTTTCCTATTACAACCACTTGACATCGGTACTCCTAGCTTTTTATTATAATAAACGTACGCCTCTAAAGCCATAGGTTTCGAGTTGTCCTATTAGTGTTTCATGGTTAATACGATCGAAGGCCTTGGAAAAGTCTATGAACACCCCTACTGTTAATAACTTTTGTTCATATGCGTTAAGTATAAATTCTTTTGGGTTAAGAGTGCCTGTTCCATTGAACGTCCTTTCGTGAAGCCAAATTGATCGTCGGTAAGGATGTGGTGTTTTTCACAAAACAAAAGCATTCTAACGTTAATCAATTTTTCAATACATTTAGACAACTGGTAGGATCGATACGTCTTTAATAGGATAATAGGTTCTTATCACCACCTTTAAAAATAACAGTAACTTTCGCTACCTGCAGTGCTTTCAGAAATGTACCATTTAAAAATTCGAGGTTAAAAACATGCTCTAATACCGGGGAGGTAATATCTATGAAATCTTTAGCAGGGCGAATTTGCAAGCCATCAACATCAATGCTTCTGCTGTGCCGAAAAATTATGAATGCATTATATATCTCCTGAGCAGTGGTAGGTTCTAGAAATACACTGACAGGCTTATTAGATCTAAGGTGGTCTAAGCTAGCAGGATGATGAGGGCTGTTTATAGGAGAAGTGATGTAATGATTAAATGAATTTGCTAAGGAAGAGCTGGACATTGGTGTACCATTTAAATTTATTTCATGAGACTGCTGCGCGTTCCGGTTTACTTTCCCTAGCACGCCATTAAGCCTTTGCCAGGTGATGTTACATTTCATTATCTGTGGAATAAATGCATTGTGCATATAATTCTTTTTAGCCTCTCTGAGCGTATGCGATAATTTGTTCCCGAAAGATTTAAAATTCTTGAAATCATTTGCGTCTCTCGTTTGCAAAAAGTTTCTATGCAGTCTATCTTTTTGTTATATTCGAGATAGAAGGCTCTTTGTGATCCAAAGTTTTCGTACTTTTCTGTTGCGTTGAAAACATGCCTATATGTGCTGTCTCCGAAGGCTGCCAGCCGCATTAACCGACCGCTTCTCTGTCGAAGATATGTGACTACACATACGTGGCGATCGAATTCATTGTCGAGCTATGGAAGTGTTGCATTACCATTGCGCGAAGAACAAGAAACGGCTGTGAAAATCGGCCGTAACAGCCCATACAGCGTCGCGGGTCGGCGGTTAATTTAAGGCTTTTTTCGGAGTTAATATACCAATCGCACAACAAATCAGTATTGCAGAAGGCAATACGGAGAACAACTTTTTCGTCTGATAGAGGCGTCAGATTTAGTTGCGGGCGATAGCGCATCTATCAAGTCAGTGCGAGACGTCTGTGCAAAACTGAACTGTTTCTGCGTGTTGACGTGGCGAATTATGAATCAGTAATGACCAATCGGCGTGGCGTAGTGGTAAGATACCGGAATAGGGATCTGTAGGTCGGAAGTTGGAATCCTAGAGGCTTTTATTGTTTTTTCTTCTTCTTTTTTTGGTTGCATTGCAGTGTTCGTTGATCTTTTTCGTATTTGAAAAATATATAAGGTAGCTAGGCACCACGTATTTCTCGCTCTAGAGCTGCATTTCGCACCACTACACCGCGCCCAGCGCCTCTCAGTATACCGCGCCTTGCCAGCGTCCCAGCATCCAGCGCGCGACACTGGGCCCATAATCAGGCATGGAACTGGGCACTGAATACTGGGTTTTGCGATAGGGGTAGCAGTCAGCCTGGTGCACATATTCGCACAAAGTCTCAAAGAGTGCTATCTTGACGTGGCGTATGCTTTGTTCAACATTACGGTGCATGGCAAACGTAGCAATAACAGCAATCTCACTTGCTTTGTGCTTAGGCTAAAAAGTTTGCAGGGAGATGGGACGTCACACGAAAGCAATGATTACCTTTGAGGGATCTTTTTCGTAGCAGGGTGTACCATCCTTTTCATCAAGGACAAATGAAGACGACTGGTCACTGTAGCAAGAAAACGAGCACCATCCGTACGTCTGTTGGAAACAATGGTGTAGCAAGAAATCAAAATGTTTCATCATTTTGGAATTAGCAACATTTCGCTCCAGATACATTACTAGCTTACTTTATATTAACGTAAAACCACTAATAACCATATTTTAAAGGTGTATACAGGATTAGTCCCGTCTTCGGAATAGCTTTTTTTTTACAGAATTATTCATTCAAACGAAGTGCGTCATGTTTGGAGGAAAACCGAAGAGCAACAGTGTAGCTGCTTGAGCTGCTTGGCGTATTGTTCTTTCTTCAATAAAAACCGTCATATCGCGCACAATCCACTTCGGAGAAAGCTCGACAGACGAAAGTGCTGAATACAACAATCTAGTGTAATTGAGCGCACTGCAATGTATACTCTCATGCTAAAGCAGGAAAAAGTGAATTATCCAAATATGTTGTTCCCACAACAACTACAAAGGCAAATGACAATGTTAGCTTTATACTTGCGTTTTATTTACAATGAATCATCGTGCTATATTATATTACAATGGATAGGGAGATAACCAACGTAATATCCATCACCCTGTATGCCGAAATCATTTCTATGTTTAGCGCCTGGTTGCCGGTGAGCAAAGCAGTCAACAGCTTAACAGGGCAACCGGTTGAGGCTCTTGGCGGAAGTAGCGTCCCCCGTGGAGTGTAGCAGGTCCTGAAGCTTGGTCCCAAGTTTTGCACGTATCCCAGACTTGATATGACGCCAATGCTACGCCTTATTAAGACAGCAGCTGCTGACAAAAAATCCAAGATATGACTTGTTGCACATAACCCAGAGTTGAAAGCCTGCTAAAGAAAGCCAGGCTGTGCAAGACGACATCTGAGCCCAGTTGCGACTGCGCTTCGAGGCGCGAACTTTAAGCTCAGTCGGACCAGAAGGATGCGTTTTTTTTGTGCCCGAGCAGCTATACAAAAGAGGCCACTTCAGTGACAGATGGACATTTGAAAGAGCTGAAAGAAGTCACACCGACTAGGCTGAAGAACAAAGCATCAAACATGTCAAGTAGCTGGACATAGAAAGTTGTCCTCTGCATTGAGGGCGTGTAAATGCGCAAATCTACCCTTATTTTTCGCAGCAAAGACGCACAAGGATATATGCTATTTAAGGTTAATAATTTTCATCATCATCATCATCAGCCTATATTTATGTCCGCTGCAGAACGAACCCTCCTCCCTGGGATCTCCAATTACTCCTGTCTTGCGCTAGCTGATTCCAACTTGCGCCTCCGAATTTCCTAACTTCATCACTACACCTAGTTTCTGCGGTCGTCGACTGCGCTTCCCTTCTCTGGTATCCATTCTGAACTCTAATGGTCCACAGGTTATCCATCCTACGCATTACATGACCTGCCCAGCTCCACTTTTCCGCTTAATGTTTACAAAATATCGGATATCCCCGTGTGTTCTCTAATCCACACGGCTATCTTACTATCTCTTAACGTTAGGCCTAACATTTTCGTTCCATCGCTCTTTGTGCGGTCCTTAACTTGTTCCCAAGCTTCTTTGTTAACCTCTAAGTTTCTGCCCCATATGTTAGCACCGGTAGAATGCAATGATTGTACACTTTTCTTCTCAACGACAGTGGTAAGCTCCCAGTCAGGATTTGGTAATGCCTGCCGTATGCACTCCAACCCAATTTTATTATTCTGTATATTTTTTCTCATGATTAGGGTCTCTTGTGAGTAACTGACGTAGACAAACGTACTCCTTTACAGACTCTAGAGGCTGAATGGCGATCCTGAATTCTTGTTTTCTTGCCTGGCTATTGAACATAATCTTTGTCTTCTGCATAATCTTCAACCCCACTCTTACACCTTCTCGGTTAAGTTCCTCAATCATTTGCTGTAATTCATCTCCATTGTTGCTGAATAGGACAATGTCATCTGCAAACCGAAGGTTGCTGAGATAATCGCCGTTGATCCTCACTCCTAAGCCTTCTCAGTCTAAGAGCTTGAATACTTCTCCTAGCATGAAGTGATAGCATTAGAGAGATTGTGTCCTTGCCTGACGCCTTTCATGATAGGTGACTTTCTAGTTTTCTTGTGGAGAACCAAGGTTGCTGTGGAATGCTTGTAGATATTTGCCAATATATTCACGTATGCATCCTGTACTCCTTGTTTATGTATGCCTGTATGACTGCTAATATCTCTACTTAATCAAATTATTTTTATATTCTATGAAAGCCATATAGAGAGGTTCATTGTACTCCGCTGATTTCTCTATTACCTGGTTGATGACATGGATATAATACATCGTAGAATATCCCTTCCTGAAGCCAGACTGTTCTCTTGGTTGGCTGAAGTCAAGTGTTGCCCTGAATCTAGCTGAAATTACCTTGGTAAATATTTTATACAACACTGAGAGCACACTAATGGGTCTATAATTCTTTAATTCTTTAACATCTCCCTTCTTATTGATGAGAATATTTTTGGCGTTCTTCCAGCTTTCTCGTACACTTGAAGTCGTGAGGCATTGCGTATACAGGGCCGACAGCTTTTCAAGGGTGATACCTCCTCCATCCTTCATAAAATCGACTGATTCTAGCTTCCCCAGCAGTTTTTTGCCCTGATCATCTCTTTCAAGGCCCTTCTAACTTCATCGCTAGTTATAGAAGGGGCCTCTGTATCATGTTCATCACTACTTCGAATGAAAGTAGCTTGACAGCGCTGGTCACTGTACATGTCAGCATAGAATTCTTCTGATGCTTTTAGTATGTCATCGAAATTGCCGGTGATATTACCCTGCTTATCTTTCAGTGCATACATTTTGCCTTGTCCTATGCCTAGCTTTCTTCTCATTGATTTCATGCTGCGTCCATATTTTACTGCTTCCTCAATTTTCCCACGTTATAATTCGGATATCTCTTACTTCCTTCTTGTTGATCAAATAATGTTATAACGCGGCAATCGGCTAAGGCTACTAGGCAGGTATTTGCCGACGCAGTCGGTGCTCAAGGTCGAAGATCTGTTGCTCGTTAAGAAACCACGGATCATGTTGTAATTCATTAAGAGAGACTGCCTTAGACTGCCTTAGACTACCTTTTAGGAGTCATCATCATCGCCTTTGTCACAATTTCAGACTGCACTACCATTGAGATCCGCCCACAAAAGGGGCAACAAGCAGAAACGGGTGACAGGGGAAACTAGCGGTAACTCGCAAAGGAAGACGTAATCTTCAACAACGAACAGGCCGTATTGAATCATGGTTTGCTACAGTTGTTAATAACATTTCATAGGCTCGACTTGACAGGTTAGCGTTACTGTAACCATTGCTGTAAAGTAGCTCAGATAAGTTCACGACTGCTAGCGTATATATGACAATTACGACGAGTCGGAAAGCATCGCTTAAATTTTCAGTTTCTTCTCATCACGGATGATGGAGATCGAATTGAACACTGATGCTCCAAGGAATAACAATAACTTTAGATGTCTAAAAAAGTTTTGAATTTTCAACGAAGTACGGTGGCAGTATGCACCGCACCTTGAAAATAGGATGATGCCCTTTTCTTCCGCACTCTTCAACTTTGTGGAATGGAGAGGGGTAAATGTGCATCATAGCGTTCTTTCGAAGTCAAGCCCGAACCTTTTAGAATGAAGCAACCGCAGCCGTGTTTAACGCCTCTCGGCAGCTGGCATCCCTATTATGTTGCTTACACGCATGCCGTGGTCGCTTTTCCTTCTAAGTGGACCTAAACTATTGATGACCGGTGCAATGCGTTGGTGTCATACCTTGCGTTCATCAAGTGTCGTCTCATAAAATTGTACGAAATAACAACGTTAAGATGCTTTTTTCAGTGGAGAGTATGCTAAATTCGCACTGTAATCAACGTAATGAATATGCACCTATCGCAGCCTGTCAAACGAAGGACGCAAAAATTATTTGTTAAATGCTAAATGTACCACACAGCTGGATGTATATGTTACGAGAAGCATAGACACGCTGCCATGCTGTGTGAGCCGGTCTTCTGTAACCTGACAAAGTACTGCTCTAGATGCAAGTGGTGCGCTTTGGTTCAAATGTTCGTCATTCTGGCCAATTATAAGACACGAGGCTCAGAAATTTGTGGCGTTTTCCGCACATATACGCATGACGGGCATTGTGTGTGTTAGCTATCCAGTCGTTGTATTCTTAGATAGTGAGACTGATTATTTCTCAATGTGAAGTCTCATGCTGGTTTTGCCTCTGCAACATTACAATTTTTAGTCTGAGTATATGTTCTGCTACCAACATACAGGAAGAACTGTAAGCGCTCATTTCAATCACCCTCTCTCCTTCCTGGTAGCATTAATGCCAAACTGAGTTTTTTCCTCGATGAAGGAAGTGGAGCAGATTATCTATGGAATGGAGACGTGTGGAGCTAGAACACCGCATACTGGAGGAACTCTCAATGACTTTGCGGAGCACCGCAATGGTTAGCAGCAGCGATGTGCCAGGTTGTGACTACAAAGGACGGAAGATTGCTAAAATAGCCACATTGCAGCACGTATGCAGTAAATATGGCGAACGCCCGACAGGAGCCAGGTCGAGCAACACGTCATGTCATACGTTGCCATCTTAGCTGCTTGAGCTGAGTATTCTTTTCCGTTAGGAATAGCATGACAGCAGTGCTGATTATATCGTGTTCCCTATTTAAGGTATGTAGTATGGTCAGAAATTCATTCTCTAAATCCAGTTTTTCGCAATATAAAGCGGGTGCTGGAGGGGCCGTGAGACGTACGTAGCAATGTTTAAGCTAGGAGGCGCCAGTCAGCTGAAACTGCCGAAGAGCGTGGCACTCCTTACGTACGGACCTCACCATCAAGTTGGGTTGACGTTGCAGTTATTAAGTTATTTCTCAACGACGCAGTCAGCAATACCACATATATCGGTTCATGTGAATTTCGACAAGCTCTTATGTACGATGATTTTTTAGAGCGTACAGAATTATTAAATATCGCCCGTGGCAGATAACATATTTCAGGACACGGTGCTGGATTAATAAGACTCACGGGCGTCATTTGCATGAGAACTCGAAGTTCATATTGAGCTAATTACAAATATTTTCTAAATAACGTTTCTAAATAATATTTTCTAAGTAAAGTTACTTTGCGGCACATTTTGCAAGTTACAAATTGTAGCCGGTGCGTTGGCAAGGTGTATATCATTGTGAGGAAGTTTCAAGGTCACATCTGCTTCTAGATATTTATTTTCAACGTGTGCGACCAAATAACTGGTAGTCCCTCCTAAAGTTGTACTTCATTGAAATAAACGGTGGTCTGTTTACAAAGTAAGTGCTACAAGAGTGCATTTTTCCAAGTTTCGCAGCATTTATCGCGAACTTCGTGCGATCCTTACCGGTTGTTCCAAGTTGATATACCTTGCAATTTCACCGGCTCCAATTCATAAAGCGCCATATGAACGCTAAATTATTTATTCGCAAGGTGAATTAGTGACCTCTTTTAATTTGTTCATTGCGCATTTCAATTTCTGGTGCGACTAATGTCTGCTGTTGCAATAATCCAGCTAAGTTACAATTACTCTATGCACTGGAGGTGGTTTATAAAAATTTATATTGTATGAGAAAAACAAAGGAAATTTGTTGTACAACGAAAAGGTTTGATGCAGTTTCACTTATTATGTAAATTGAAAATGTACACGTGAAATATCTTCACGTTTTTTAAAGTTTCATGCATGTTAATGGTGCAATTTAATATCTCACGTAATTCAAGAGCAATGCAGCGATAACATTTGGGCTGTAACACAATAAATTATGAGAATCGTGCGGTTGGTGATTGTGCGCTTGTTTGGCTTTTTTTTTAATTCCTTATGTTCTTTCTTTGCAGCAGCCACAATGCTGTTGAGATGCACTCTGCCTTACAAAATTTTCTTAAATTTCTGAAGGGTGACATCTTTTTTGAAATCTCACCTTGCGTAAGGTCCTGACTATTAAAATCGAATGAGCTGCTTGCGTCCACGGCAGTAAATGGCACAATTTTCCACTTCACTCCAGAGGATACTTAACACAAGCTGTGCGCTGGTATTATAACACGTCTACGATTTTTTGAATATGTCAGTCATCCATGAATCGTAGGAAGGCTGCCACTCCTCATCACGTTAAAGGGGCCCTGAACCACCCTTGGGATTGGTGAAATAACATAGTCCGCCGGTAGCATCCGCTGTTGTGAACATCTCAGCGAAGTTCTGCTGTCGTACGCGGTCCGTGGTGCTCGCAAGCGGAGCACGAAGTCACCTTTCTATCAAACGCTCTCCTTTCAAAAGACCCCATTATAAAGCACACTCCCATACACTTCCGCTATTGGTCGCTGCGGCCGGCTAAAGCGCAGCCGCCGCGAGGTGGCGCCACCAGTCCACTGGCGAAGCGCACTGCGGCTCGCTGAGGACAACCGCGTTTGGCTTAAGTTTAGCGCTTCGTAGGCACCAAAATCGGAAGTCCAAAATGAATTTGAACTGCGCGCTACGCTGACGTTTTGGAGGTGGAGCGTTGTGGCGCCGTCCCACTCCGCCGTAGCCTTCGCAGTGCAAGGCATTAAAGGAGAAAGGGGAGCACAACGGAGGCCGTGTTTCATTGCCAATTACTCGGCCACTACTGAACGCCTTAAAACTTTTCCGGTAAAGTGATTCTGAAATAGCCTACTTTCACTTCAAATGTCTGTCTACTTCGAAAAAGTGGTTCAGGGCGCCTTAAAAGAAATAAGTAAACAGAGTTCGGGGCAGATTTCACAGAAACTTACACTTGAGAAACCACATGTCTATCGACACATTGAATTTAAGAATAAGATAAAGGTGGCAAGGACCAGCAACGAACCATGAGCAAAACCAATGCGATTGTTTAGACTACTCAGAAGGCGCTTTGCCATCGTTTCATCTTTACACAATGCGCAAAGATGAAGTGCTACACTCGACGTTACACGTTTGCTAGCACTGGTTTTAAGGAAGTTGTTTTTGCTGCACGGCAAAAACTCTTCCAAATAGTTCTGTGTTTAGCAATACGGTGCTCTTCGTGTTCCTTCAAATTTGCGAGTGCATGCTCGAAGACTCCTTTCCTTTAAAAGTCGAGCACCTTCTGCGCTTTGTACCGACTGCAGATATTCTTTCAAAGCAGCGACCTTTCAGGGGTTCTTAACTTTTCGAACCAAGCGACCACAGCGGGAACATAATATGGCGAGTAGGGTGCTTCTGGAAGAGACACCATGTTGGTTTCTGTGGAAAACTCGGTGTGCGAGAGATGAGTCACCTGGACCTTTGTTTTCTAGCGGCAACAATATTCTATCAGACTGTTTTTGCAGAACAACCTGCTTCATTTTATAGCCAAGCTGAAGCTTGACTATAAAGTCAATGCAGGCTGTATGGCCAGTCTGGACGCATTTTCGATGCCTAATTCAGTGATTGTCGTGAAAGACCATGAACATGTTTTTACTGGGCTATCGACTTGCCTCGCCTATTTTGGGTAGTGGAGACAGTGTCACGTACCGACAAACAAGTGTAGTCCCCGGGGCTGACTACAGACGTTCCTTACGGGGCACTCGTCAGCTTTGATTCCCGCTAAATTTTCGCGCTTTCTTGCAAATAAACACGCTAAAATGTCATGGTTTCACACGATTGCTGAAGTGAAGCAAGGACGGGGTATGATGCTCACTTGTAAAGGAAGAAATTGCAGGATACATTCGCAAACATGCAGGAACATAGCAAGCACTAATTTGTAGGCGCGTGACAGCCTTTGAAAGTGTATTTAACATTTCTTGAAAACCGAGCTACTTTGTAAAATGTTTGCTACCACTTCGTACACGTAAGTGTATCACTACAAATTGCAGGCGCGACAATTTAATGTCCATGCAAAAGTTTTACAGTTGTTTGTTTCATTCTGCTGTAAAGGCAGGAATTTCTGCCACTTTAATGCAAAACAGCGACTCGTTATTAACATTTTGAGTCCTCTAAATGCTTTGACATTGATCATAGCTTCGGAACGCGGTATTGTCAATAGAACAGGCGAATGTAGAAGTTAAGATGGAGTTCCAGTTGTTCCGCTTATATGAGCCTGTGCGCCGGTCGTTATAAAGCTTCATGATTATAGATCATTCCCATAGTTATGAATTTTCTTTGCTGCGAATCAGTGCTATTAATGACGCCGTTGTCGTTCAAACAGCTTGTACAAGCACATCATTGTTTTTATTATGCCCTGGAAAACGTACACACGCGTATTGTGATAAAACTATAAACAAGGGGGCAAGGCACAGTTAGTGCAGCTAGCTCGTCCTGTTCCTTTTTGAGAATCAGTAGCACCGAAACCTGATTTAGGCAAACCTGCATTGCGCATTATCGCATGTGAATATCATTAACTCGATATATCTGTGCAGTGTCAAAAAGCACTGTGCAACGTAAAATACTGGACATCAGGATTGATGCAACAATTTATCCCACCTCAGTACCCAGGAGTTTCTCGCCCACAGACAAGTACTTGTTACAATTTGCAGCTCTTCTTCTTCACGTTTTGGATCGGTCGTTATGGCTGGTACGTAGTCCTCTTGGAACAAGCACTTAGCCTTGGGGGTGCTGTGCGAATGCAACGAATAAGGTATGTCAAACTTTCGAAACTACCCTTTTCTGAAAAAAACACCTTGTGTGAGTGCAATATGTGGATTCCTCCTTCCTCAGTTTTAGGTGCTGTTATAACGTGCTGGACTTTATATTATATCTTTATCTAATCCATCAGAAGTGCAGCGCAGAAGTTCACCATCGCAACAGCCGGAGAGTGCTATAAATAAAGCAGTTCCTCAGAAATGGCGGGTATATTCGTCATTCTTCAAGTTCTGCTTACTGTATCTCTCGGGGAACGTCACTCCTTAGCGTGCACAAACCCAGCTTATGTTAGCATGTCCAATGAAGACTACTGCATCATAGTCCTATTCTGCCTTTACTGACTGCCGCCAACAGCTCGGTATTTCCTGCTGCCAACCAACATGTACTTGCACGGTGCTTCTGCAAATGGTATCTATGTTAGAACAATGGAGGCCTGAAAAGCTCCGTACCATAAAGCGGAGGCGTGGTCATCTACTACCCGGCTGGACGACAAGAGCGTTCCGCCACTAGCGACATGCTTAGCACGCTAACAATGGCATTTACAGTAAAATATCACTTAAATGGCATCCATTGTGACATGCGACGACCATCAAGTCTCTAGCACGAACCTACGTGAGCTGCGATGCCAGAGAACTTACTTCGACCCTGCGCATTGCAAGTCGGCATTGCCCATAGCTTGACCTCGCCACCTAAATAAGGCGAATGTCTGTTTTTTAAAGCGAATATTTACAGTGCTAGGCGAAATCGACTGCGTGCAGAAAACTATCGTCATCAGCATTGGTTCGAGTGTCGTCATCTTCTTCGGCAGCTGGCTTGCTGGCGCCCCTCGGGTTGCGCTCGTACTTGTGCTCGGCCAACACCTCCTAGACAACTCTCGGCTGGGGACGCGCACGTGCCACTTCTCCCGTGTTCGTCGACGTAGTCTGGCTGCGCTGCCGCTCATCATTCCAGCGTAGAATTTCACTTCTCTTCTGTCACCGTAGGGAGGCCGCGTTTACGGGGTATCAGCAATTGCTTAAGGGCTATCATCCATTCATTGCCTTACGTAACGGACAGATTTAATTTTGAAGTAATTTTATTTCGAAGAATCGCAAGCGGCAATGATGGGCGAATGCTGCTAACCACGCCGCCGAGCAAATTGCAGTCATACGTGTGCGTAAACTCATAATTGAGAATTACTTTAATGAACCCTCAGGATTAACCCACTCATAAACACCATGGCTGCAAGTTTTAGGTTCCCTAGTTAACCATCGCCACAGAGTGCAAGGGCCGTCGTATTTTTTACTGTTTCATAGTAATATGAATGGAAGGTTAATGATATTTGAAACTTTGAATTTGCTTCTGCTTTATATACTAGCGTCTATATAACGTGAACATTTTAATTACATTTCAGCGTCTATCTGAATTTCGCAACCTTATAGCGTCCCACATGTGTAAATTATCTGGTGTGCACGTGCCCACGCAAAAAGCCTATGTTGGCACTGGACAACGCGTTGTCGGCGCCTGCACCTGTCGACTAACGATACAGCTCAGCGTCTACGTGACCAGCTGCAATTCTGCTCCTACAGTACAAAAGAACGGCTCCAAGGGGGAGGATGTTCTGCTCAATATCTGCATCGGGCTTTTCATCAACTTGCGGCTTGCTTCAACTCAATATCTGTATGCTTTGTTTTCAGTATGATCACATTAAAGCTTGATGTCTATTTCATTGATATGGGTGATAAAGCTGCAACAACCATGAATGGACTAATTAAATTGGTAAGTGATGGTAAGGCACACTTGAAAACAATGCATACAAGAAAGAAAAAGTTCTGTTATGTGATTGGCACGTTTGAGAATCCAAAGCAGACTACAAAACAAGAAAGTGGTTAACCGGAAGATAGCCGATTGAAGTGGTTGAACAAGGAATGTCGCTGAACCCAAAGTTCCGAAGTTAAGTGTCATTGTTGAAACGTTGACATTCATCATCATCATCAGCCTACATTTTATGTCCACTGCAGGACGAAGACCTCTGCTTGCGATCTCCAATTACCCCTCTCTTGCGCTAGCGTATTCCAACTTGCGCCTGCAAATTTCCTAACTTCATCATCCCATCTGGTCTTCTGCCGACCTCGACTGCGCTTCCCTTCTTGGTATCCATTCTGTAACCCTAATGGTCCACCGGTTATCCATCCTACGCATTACATGGCCAGCCCAGCTCCATTTCTTGCGCTTAATGTCAACTAGAATATCGGCTATCCCCGTTTGTTCTTGATCCACACCGCTCTCTTCCTGTCTCTTACTGTTAGTCCTAACATTTTTCGTTCCATCGCTCTTTGTGCGGTCCTTAACTTGTTCTCGAGCTTCTTTGTTAACCTCCAAGTTTCTGCCCATATGTTAGCACCGGTAGAATACAATGATTGTACACTTTTCTTTTCAGCGACAGTGGTAAGCTCCCAGTCAGGATTTGGCAATGCCTGCCGTATGCACTCCAACCGAATTTTATTCTTCTGTAAAGTTCTTTCTCGGGATCAGGGTCCCCTGTGAGTAATTGACCTAGGTAAACGTACTCCTTTACAGACTCTAGAGGCTGACTGGCGATCCTGAATTCTTGTTCCCTTGCCAGGCTATTGAACATTATCTTTGTCTTCTGCATATTCATCTTCAACCCAATTCTTACACTTTCTCGATTAAGGCCCTGAATCATTTGCTGTAATTCGACTCCATTGTTGCTGAATAGGACAATGTCATCTGCAAACCGAAGGTTGCTCAGATATTCGCCGTTGATCCTCACTCCTAAGCCTTCCCAGTCTAAGAGATTGAATACTGCTTCTAGAGCATGCAGTGAATAGCATTGGAGAGATTGTGTCTCCTTGCCTGACCCCTTTCTTGATAGGTAACTTTCTGCTTTTCTTGTGTAGAATCAAGGTAGCTGTGGAATCCCTGTAGATGTTTGCTAAGATATTTACGTATGCATCCTGTACTCCTTGATTACGCAATCCCTCTATGACTGCTGGTATCTCTACTGAATCAAATGCCTTTTCATAATACATGAAAGCCATATATAGAGGTTGATTGTACTGCGCAGATTTCTCGACTACCTGATTGATGACATGGATATGATCCATCGTAGAATATCCCTTCCTGAAGCCAGCCTGTTCTCTTGGTTGATTGAAGTCAAGTGTTGCCCTGATTCTATTGGAAATTAGCTTGGTGAATATTTTGTACAATACCAAACGCAAGCTAATGGGTCTGTAATTCCTCAATTCTTTAACGTCTTTCTTATGGATTAGTATAATGTTGGCGTTCTTCCAGCTCTATGGTACACTTGAAGTAGTGAGGCATTGTGTATAAAGGGCCGCAAGCATTTCAAGCATGATATCTCCTCCATCTTTGAATAAATCTACTGTTATTCCATCTTCTCCTGCAGCTTTTCCCTGGTCGTGTCTTTCAAGGCCCTTCTAACTTCATCACTAGTTATAGAAGGAGCCTTTGTATCCGGTTCATCACTATTTCGAATGAAAGTAGCTTGGCTGTTCTGGGAACTGTACAGGTCAGTTAGAATTCTTCCGCTGCTTTTACTATGTCATCGAAATTGCTGATGATATTTCCATGCTTATCTTTCCGTGCATACATCTTGCCTTGTCCTATTCCAAGCTTTCTTCTTACTGATTGAATGCTGCGTCCATATGTCTTTTCCACTTTATAATTTCGGATATCCCTTACTTTCTTCTTGTTGATCAGTTTCGACAGTTCAGCGAATTCTATCTCATCTCTTGAGTTAGAAATTTTCATGTTTTGTCCTTTCTTTATTAGGTCCTTCGTTTCCTGGGAGAGCTTACCCGCTGATTGCCTTGGTGCCTTACCTCCCACTTCAACTGCTTCTGTGATCATCCTAGTTACGGTTTCATTCATTACCTCTATGTTACGTTGATATTAGAGACATATATTTATCTTCCATTGTGTCTTTCATACCAGTTTCTATTACGAACCCCGCCACGGCGGCCCCATTTCGATGTGGGCGAACAGGTGTATATAATTTTGGTGGATGTTATAGCACCCCAGGCCGTCCAAATTATTCCCGAGTGCCCCAATACGGCGTGCCTTATATTGAGATCGTCGTTTTGGCAGCTAAAACTCCATAATCTTTTTTTTCATTTCGAAATCAAGAATGCGCCCGACTAAAGAAACAGAGAGCAACCGAGAATAGCTTTTGTCGGCGCAAGCTGCGAAGTATTTACAGGGTAACTAAAGACAAAATCTTGTCCGGCGGTATTGGCAAATTACTCTTTTACAATACCAAAATCGCCACTTCTACTGGGAGAAATGGCTCGGTAAGACCGAAAAGGCCCAAAACGAAAACAACGTTTCGCAAAATGTTCCGGGGCGCGGGAACACAATTAAACATCTGTTATCAGTTATTTGCATAGAGTGCAAATCATGTACACAGCTTCATGTCGAAAGAACGCTGCATTGAGACGATTCCTCTAGCAGTGTCCCTGTGCCCAGTGATGCTTCGATAGACGGGATGGCTGTTTAAATAACAGGTGGGTAACAATGCCGTTGCCGATGATGCCGGGTGAAAATCAGCGAGTTGCTCCGAAGGTATGAGGTCAAGGTAAAGGGGGCATGAAATTGTAGTCATCAGGCGTTGGAGTGGATCCCGGGAACGGCGCCAGAGGCACTGGCTGGTTGAACGGTGCAGCTGATAGCGGCGATACGAGTACAGCCAGGGAGGATGGCATGTCTAAAAAGCACTGCCTAAAGTTATACGAAAGGTAACTTTTACTTTATAAGAATCGATGACTAAGTTTGAAAGGTATATTGTTTGAAAAGCAACACAGGGGCGCTGCCGGTGGTTCTTTCAGATTTCACACCAAGCACGCCGTCGTGCACCTACCTTCTCCAACGGGTCATCGGCGGTTTGCGGCACAAAAAGATTATTTCGGCATTTCTGTAAAAGTGTCCTTTGGCCGACTTGCACACACCCGGCCCCAGTTCATTGTGAAGCTTGCCCAAGAGTGCTTGGACAAAATGTTGCAGTGGCTTAGCTCGGCTATGCCAGGATATACGTAGCGTTAGCAAAGGTTCAGCTGATTATTCTTAGCTTTCCTGGTTGTCTAGATTGTCAAGGATTGCTTGATTGTCATGCTTACTGCTGCTCCAATGACACACACAAACGCCAGTCAGAAGCGCAGCGGCTCCAGCGCAGTGTCAGACGGCGACTGCACAGCGAGCGCGCGCCGGCGCCAGTGCGTCTACCACGGCTACGACGTCACTCCTCTGGAATGCGCAGACCGGCGGCGGTGAGTCGCGCGCGGCGGCGGCTGAGTGCGCGAGAGGTGCCGGCTCCGGTGGCTCCGGTGCGCAAGCCATGTGACATCACTGATCCTTGCGCATGCGCAGCACGGCTCTTGATGTGCCGCGCGAAACGGGCTTGGCTAGGCCAGTGTAGCTAACGCTACAAAAAAAACTTACCGGACAGTATTGGCAAATACCGAGAGCACAGTAACTCCGCACAGGTGCAGCGGAAGCAGTAGTTGCCGGTAAGGCAGCTCTAAAAACATATTCAAAGTTGTGAAACATTATGTCCAATATATGCGCTCACAACCGCTAAAACAGACCAGAGAAAATATATTGTCTATTAGTAGAGATGTCCACCCGACATGCGCATTCTCACGAAGTGGCTTTTTGCCGTTATCTTGTCTGCAGTAATAATGCTTGCAGATGTTCTAATCAATTGAGTACGGAGTGCTAATAGAGGATTTCAGCTCACATAACCAAACTTAGGATTTGTAAGAATTCTGCACGTTTGCATGGAAAGATATCAAATTTGATTAAGAGACACGTATTAGTAGGGGACTCGGGAATAGTTTCAAGAACACGGTTATATTTACCATGCGCGTAAACCTAAGTAGACTAAAGTTTTTGCATTGCAGCCGCGGCAGCCGGGACAGAAGCCGCAGCATCGAGCTCAGCAGCGAAATGCCAAAGCCACAAAGCTACCATGGCGGGAGCAAATCAAAAATACGTTAGGCGTTTGATGTGCATTCTGCTCTCGCAAGCACAGTGTTGCGTTTGGCAGTCATCAGCGACGCCACAGCCATCCGTTTTCACGTAGAATTTTTTTTGAAAGTTTAAAATTATTTCCTGATTTTCTGAAGCGTCCACTCACCCTAAGAATCAGTTATGCTACCGTGGTAAGTTTCCTTTCAGCGACTTCCGGCGCAGGCAGTACCGAAAACACGCGTGAGGGCCTTTGCACGACGAGCAGTCAATATGCACCACTCGACTCCGTTTTCGACAAACTTGCACATGATAAAACAGCTTTCTTCCAGGATAGCGGGCAAAATTTCCGCAAGATTTGTTAAGTATTTTAAATTCTGTATGAGCCAGGTATAATAGCTCGAATGACGGGAAAACAACTATGCAAATCCTGATATTACACACCAGTTTCACGGTTCGGTCAGCTTCGCTGAAGCAATGGTACCATCGTTACGCAAATTGAAACTCGGTGCTCCATTCACTTCTTTCATTAAGCTTGGAAACACTGCCTAGAAGAACAGTATAAAGCTCTCGAACGCTTCTATATGCAGCTTTATAGAAATACTGTGGTGAGTCTACACTGTCTCAATTTTGATCGTACATACACACATAAATTTAATTTCGGTGCTTAATTGAGCCCTCTATCACGCTTTATAACATTAGTCTTCAGGAGGAGCAAGCGAGTACTTTGAAGTTACCCAAGGTGCCAATTATTCACAAGTTCTCACATTTGTAAGTCTGCCCCTTATAATACTCTCGTCATCTTCTAAAATATTCTCGCAGCCACATTTAGTTCCCCAGGATACAGGAAAATCTGCTACAGGCTTTACATACAGCACTTCTACTGAGACACAAAGTGAGTGTTTAGCAATTTTTATTTTGCCCCACAATAAACTGCATGACTTGCTTTCTGCTCGCACATTGCTGCGACTTTACCCAGCCAATCCAATTCCCAAATCCTTACGTTATTTGCTTCTTCCTGGAAGTCAAGAAAACTGCCATATTATTTCTTTCAAGTGTATCTATAGCTGCAATAACATCGTCGCTGTACTACTTGTGATGTGAATGGTGATGCACCATCCGTTTTTCCGCTGGTACTTGCTGTAACTCAGATGAGTAACGCCATCATACTCGCACGAGTACGTCTGTCTATTGTTACATCGCAACAATATGAATAGCGATATTAGGAAACTTACCGCAAAAATTCATTAATAGCAGCTTTGGTACAGTAAGAGTAGAAAGGCTTCGCGTATGCCATATCGGTGGCCATTATATAATTATTATCTTGGCAGGCCTTTGATGTTTTGTCACCGTCATGATGTGATCCAAGCCTAAAAGAATGTTTGGCGATGCATTGGCGAGTCTGCTCAAGACAGAAGACGCTTAGTGCGGCGCACCAACTCTAACTTCCGATGCCGAGAGCAATGGCGCCAGTAAATCTAGTAACTTGCATAAAACTGGAGATACTCTGCACTCAGAAAAGCCCGAAAACAATGGGTTAGTGACGCGGCAGCCTCTACGTCATGTGCTGCTAAACAACAACCTTCCTAAAGGTTTCGTGTAGCAGAGCAAGCACCAATATGCAGCTCAAATGATCTGGTAAGTTTCCATGAACAAACATGATTCTTTCTTTATACAATAATTAGGTATATTCAGCACGGCTGGTTTTCGTGTTTTGGGCATGGCTGGTTTTAGTGTCTACAGGGACTATTTTTCTAATATCACGCTCGATCAAAATTAGCAATATCATAAAAAATGTCATCAATTGATTAGTTTGACGGAAGAACGCTTCTAGTGTTATACAGACATGCTGACACTACTATGCAAATGCACTTCATTGTACGCAGTATTTACGCGCGTACTTATTTATCCTTTTGTTGGTACTGCATTTCAACCAATAACAACTTAAACTTAATGCTCAGCGCAAGACACGCCTGCATGATTTGAACTATCATGAATGTTATCGATGGTTATATCCGTTGTCTGTTGTCACTGAAGCTTGTTTATTGTGATTGCATTCTATGATTGTATTATTATAATATATTTATTACTCTGGAATCTTCGATGACTCATGCTGAAACCCGACGCGCTTGACCGGCAAATAAGATTTCGAAGATAGCAGACTGTGTTTGGCGCTGTTGTTGTGCTTCGAGTGTGACTTGTTTTTCGCGCGCAAGTTCTCCCAATACAAGTTAGTTTGGTCAATCACAGTTGTGCTACTGCGTTCTTGATGGTTCCTACAACGTGGCACCTGGTTGAAGTGCTTTTGCGTTCATGTAGTGGACGCCGCCGAAAAGCCATTATCCAAGGCCTAATTGACGAAAGTACTCCGCTACCGACGAAGACGTTGAAAAGACTATCTCGATGGCATAGCAACGAAACTCCAGCATCCCGACTAAGCCTGGAAGCAAATAATAGGCCTACAAAAGAGCTGACGACGCGACCCTCCAGCCACCGGTAAACGCGTCGGAGTCATGATCTGACGTCAAGACCAAACTGCAACACAAAACAAAAAATAACTGACCTGAACGTACTTCTCGACGGCCACGCAGTCACCGCTTCTGTCGGCACAGAAGCCGACTACTCCATCATGAGGGGCCCATTGCCGCCTAGGTGAAAAAAATGAAGACTGATGGGAAGGCCTCAAATTCGGGCCACCGGAGGACACCTGATAACGCTGAGTGTTATCTAAACGGCAAGAATTACCATCCATGGCCACATATACCCTGTCACCTTCGTATATACAAACAGTGTTCACATGACGTCATTCTCGGCATGGATGTCCTGAACCAACACGGTGCAATCATCGACCCGCAGTCGAAGTCACTAACGCTAGCTGAAGATCAATCAATACCGCCGAAGCGAGAAGCAGCAACCTCAAGCCACCATGCCTTGAGGTTGCTGGAAGATCGAGTAAGGATTCGCCGCCTCCAGCATTGTCATTTTTGTAGGCACCGAAACACCCACGGACGTAGAATGCGTCATCGACGGCGACCAACGTCTACTGCTCAACCGTGAAATTTGCGTCGCAAGAGGGACCGCTCGACTGCACGGAGAACAAACGGAAGTGATGCTGGAAATTTTCAGCCAGGAGTTCGAACACATCAACAAGGGCACAACGATCGCATACATCGAGGAAATTGTGAAAATCAACAATGCGTTTGTCCTCTAAGGTTCTATCACATCTACGTCGACGACCATAGTTCCTGAACCAGACTTCTACATCAATAGTAGTTTCCCCAAGAGCAAGCAGCACCAAATCAAAACTCTTCTTCTATGATAAAAAAGTGCTTTTCGACGTCATCGAGGATGACGTCGAAACACCAGTTACAAATCATCGCATCATAATAACCGAAGAATGTGTTCAACCATTTCGCCAGAACCCTCAACGAGTTTATAGGTGCGATTGTGAAGCAATAAGGCAACTAATGGATGAAATGCAGGGCGAATGCATCATTCAGCCGTAAAAAGCCCTTGGACATCTCTTGTAGTATTGGTGAAGTAAAACGACGGAACCCTACGTTCCTGCGTCGAGTATCGTTGACTGAGCAAGATCACGCAGGAGGACGTATACTCCCTCCCAAGGATAGAGGCGCATTGGATCGGCTTTGCAATGTTAAATACTTTTCGTCGATAGACTGGCTACTGGCACAAAAAGTCGACGAGTGGGACCGCGAAAAGACCGCCTCTTTATACGATGGACGGCCTCTATGAGTTCAAAGTAATGCCATTCGAACTGTGCTCGATACCTGCAGCATTACAGCGAATGATTGAAACGGTGTTAGTAGGGTTGAAGTGGCATACCTGTCTCGTCTACTCAGATGACGTCGTCATCTTAGCCGGGAATTTCGATGATCACATGAGGTGGCATGAGACAGTACTAGAGGCCATCAAGGCATGATAGCTTACTCTGAAGTCGGAAAAGTGCCGCTTGGTTTACGACGAGCTTCTGTTATTGGGTCACTTCATCAGGAAATGTGGAATCCGCCCTGATCCGCAGAAGACATCTGTCATCGCTAAGTTCATACAGCCCACCGATAAGAAAAGAGTGCGCAGACTCCTTGGCTTGTGTCCATAATACGGGCGCTTCGTCAAGAACTATTCGTGCATCGCCGAACCATTAAACTCTCTCACGAAATCAGACGTTCATTTCAAATGGCAAGCGCCGAAAGCCGAAACCTTCGAACAATTTAATCAGCGCCTGCAGTCAACACCAGTACTCGCCTAATTCGACGAAAACGCGAACACCAAAATCTACACAGATGCAAGTAGGTGGCATCGCGCCTTCCTAGTCCTGATTAGAAAATGGATTTTAAAGGGCCATTGCTTACGCTAGCCAGTCGCTGTCGAAAGTGAAAGACAATAATTCTACAACGAAAAAAGAATGCCTTAATTGCCATCATTGGGCTACCACAAAATACCGACCTCACCTATACGGCAGGTTCTTCAAAATCGGAAGCGAACATCATGTCTTGTGTAAGCTGGTTAAACTTAATGGACCCCAGGATGCTTCGCACGATGGATTGTGAGGCTCCAGGAATTTGACATCACCATCGTTTCATTATAAGGAAGGAAATACTCTGATCTATCACGCGCCCCATTGACCCGCCACCGCAAAACGACAAAGATGACGACGCATTCCTAGGAACAATAGGTGCGGAAGACTTAGCGGAACATCAACGAAGAGACCTGGAGCTAATGATCACTGTCGAGTACTTGGAAGTCAACACCGACGTTGTCCCTAGGGCATTTAGGCGAGGCTGCAAAACTATGTCCTCGCAAAGAACTTCTCACAAGTCCGCTCAAACTACCTTGTTAGTGTTGCCTCAGTACTGCGTCCTGAAGTTCTGCACGCCCTACATGACGATCCGACCGCTGGGCACCTCAGATTCTCGCGGACGCCATCGAGGATGCAGGAAAGGTATTACTGGCCGTGCCTGTCCGCCGACGTTGCCCATTAGGCCATGATATGACGAGACTGTCATCAACGCCAGACAGCACCGACAAGGCCAGCAGGATTACTACAGCTAAGCGAGTCTCCCTGCTGACCATTTCTGGGGATCGGAATGTATTTCTTGGGACCTTTCAAGACGTGAACATCCGAAAATGAGGGGATCGTCGTGGCTACCAACTTCGTTACCCGGTACGCCGAAACGGAACATATCCCTAATGGGAATGCGGCCGAAGTTCCTAAATTCTTCATCGAGAACATCCTGCTACGACGTGGTGCCCCAAAATTCATCATCACCCACAGAGGAACAGCTTCCACAGCACAGCTCACCCAACCCATTTTGCAATACAGCCAGACAAGCCATAGGATGACAACAGCCGACCACCCGCAGACGAATGGTCTGACGGAGCGGCTGAACAACACCCTCGCCGACATGCATGCCGCTCGCAATGTACGTCGAGGTAGAGCACAAGGCATGAGATGCAGTCCTGTCGTGGGTAAGCTTCGCTTACAACACGACGGTGCACCAAACAACGCAGATCACGCCGTTTGAGCTGGTTTACAGCAGTAACCCGACGAAGACTCTCGACGCCATGCTGCCACACGTCACCGAAAAATAGGATCTTGACGAAAAGAGCGTCGCCGCCTATCTCCAGAGTGCCGAAGAAGCCCGACAGCTCACCCGTCTGCGCATCAAGAACCAGCAGATGACCGACCGGCGACACTACAATATTCGACGACGTTACGTCGATTACCAGCCCCGCGATCATGTTTGGGTTTAGACGCTAACACGTGGACGAGGACTAAGCCAGAAACTTTTGCGACGCTATTTCGGACTCTACAAGATCATCCGACGTATTGATTCATTGGAATCAGTGGTCCTGACAAACGGGATTTCGCCATCACAGCGGCGCCGCTCACGGCCTGAAATTGTCCATATTGTGTCCATATTGTGCCTTAAGCCCTTCTACCTGCGCGCACTCTGGGACTTTGTTTCTTGGTTTGTTTATTTTTTCTTCATTGTATTTCTGAAGAGGGGGCAATTACACGTCTGATTTATTCTCGGGGACTGACTGCATTTCGCCCACTAAAAACATAATTTTATCGCTCAGCGCAGGATGTGCCAACATGACTAGAATTGTCTTAAATCTACCAATAAAAGTTAGTTTCGCCATTCACATTTTGGCTACTGCGTTCATGGCGGTCACTACAACGAGACCACATACAAAAAACTACGGGGCACCTGAGCAGTTCGGATGATGTGCAAATGCGAGAGCATTACTTGTCGCTGAGTTCGTCGCTGAGTTATGTCCCTGAGTTTAGTGTTGCGGCGTAATGTTGCTAAGTTTAGTGCTGCTGCGAGTGTAATGTGGCTGCTTATGAGGTCGCAACAACGCAAGACGAGAAATCAGCCTTTTTGCGATCACTTAGCTGAGCTTTATTTGAGGAGTTCTCTTTAAAGTAGTGTTTCACGCTTATTGCATTGAGTGTTCATTCTCGATGAAACATCGTTTCCGCACGATAAGACCCGTTTGCCGAGCGATGACAGTGGTGTTTACAACATTTTCATTCAAAATGATGGCGGGTTCTCAGGATGGCCCCTGTTGTGGGCGACTCCCTCGGGCCAAGTGACGATTTTCAGTTGTTCCCCAATTTAGGCGGCAGTTATAAGTAAGGCCTCCCAGATAAATTTAGCGAACGCAGTACTTTTCCGAGCGGCAGCAAGGTTTTGACACTACGTTTATTCATCGGGTTCATAGGCGAACTCCACCTTATATTATGTGGGGATGTCGTAGTCGTTGTCCGACGGGTAGTTGAAGCGCGTTGCATCTTATTCGTTGTCGTCGGCTATGGGCTTCGGAGACGGTGTCTGCGGGTCTTCGACAACGGATTAATTTTGACTACCTGGGGTTCTTTATTGTGCGCGACAACGCAAGCACACGGATATTTTGCATTTTGCCTCCATCAAAATGCGGCCGCCGCGGCCGAGATTCTATGCCGCGATCTCGTGCTCAGCAGCGTAGCGCCTTAGGTGACAGCCACCGCGGCGGGTCGTTTGCGATAGCAGTTACATAAGCACTTCAGGGCGCTATTTTGTAGCGATGCCTTTAAAGTACTAATGCCTTTTCGCGCTTATCGCGCTTTGTCAGTGGTCAGAGCGACGGACCGCGCGTGTTATCAACGTTGACATCGTGAGCGGACCGTCGCTCTGACCACCGACAAAGCGCCATAAGCGCGAAAAGGCATTATACTTAAATTCATCGCTACAAAATAGCGGGCCAGGCGTATTTCTGCCATCGCCGTTGCTATGATCGTTTGTGTAATGTGCAAGGACGATAACATCGTTGCCGCTCACCGTATGCTGTATTTGCGAACAAAAGCTAGCGAGCGGGAGTCGACGATGGGGCGCTGTACTCGGAGCTGCGTTCTACTCGGCAAAGATAGGGCTCTCGGCAGCAGCGGGCCCCTATCTTGAAAGTGATCTGCGACGGGGAAAGAGACTGCCGTGCGCTGTGTTTTCGGCCGTTTAGTTGTCGTTTGAAGTGAAAGAGCACGAAAGTCATTCGCTCACTAATGCTGTCACGCTTCGTCACTCCACCTTCTCACTCACTCCGCGGTCACGATGAGATGTGCTCATATTTGTATGTGCGCGCGTGACACCATACTTGTCAATTTACTTAGTAAGCTAATGTTAACAAGTCTATACGGCCGATATACTATTATCCTTACTTAGTTTAGATGTCTACTAATTTGCTATCGCAATCGTTACTTCGCCTTACGGACGAAATTGCGAAACTTTTTGCTTAGATGAAGAAACACATATTCGTCTAAGCAAGCCGTTTTTATTCACGCGTTCCTCTGACGGTGGGGTCGCACAGTGAGCCAAGTAATGCTCTCGCATTTATAATCACAATACAGTGAGCCGCCTGAAGTGAACGACCTTTGTTAAGCAACTACAATATCACCCCCACTTCATCGCATGTCCTTAAAGGCCAGTCCCATGGCAGAACGAAGGTGTACAAAAAGCAGCTCGAGATCACACTTTAATGCTGTTCATCCCGATAACTAATTGTCACCGTGTGCTTCTGTAATTAGGCAAATTCAGAGAATTGGTTATTTGAACATCCTCGGGTAGCAGTTTTACTACTTAACGATGGCATAGTGGCTCTGTGCGCTCACGCAGGTCTAATACAGGACTGAGGACCACCACATTGATGGATGCAAATGACAACACCATATCGAGCAGCAATGACGTGGCTTCTGCTCTTCCCCGGGGGCTTCCGGTTTTGTAAGAAGCATATAGTGTGTCTAAGCTACAACGTTGCGAGATTAGGGGTGGTAGGTCAGAGCAGCGCTGTAATTTTGCGACGCAATAAATTAGGATTTTCAGAAAAGAAGCGTTAGCGATGGAAAGTAAATGCATTACGCAAAGAAAAAGCATCGTCTTTAGGGCCTGTTCTCGCATGTTATTGGGTTTCTTCGGCTTTTGTGCGCTAGGCGAGCGTACTAAATTTAACTGTAACGTTAGCTATGAGCCCATACAGTCGTCCGACTTCAAATCTTAAGGAAACGCGTTGCTAGCGAAAGACAGAAGGTAGGGAATGGCCTGTATTGCCATAGACAATTTGCATGAGCATCAATCTGCGCTCTGTCATCTAACCTACCTCTTAAGCTTGCGTTTACGTACTTTAAACTAAAAGTCTCGATAGGACAAGTATCTCTTCATCCCGTAAAGGAGCTTGTATTTAATACGTAAGACGACAAAATTGCATATTCTAAAATTCGATATCGTAGGTAAGTGCACTTTATAGATTACATGCGTTCGCAGTTATTCACCAGGATGTGATGAGCCATGCGCGTTTCTGATTGTACAGAGTGTTGTTGTTGTTCTCGCTTCTTGATGTTAAACAGTGTCTTTTTTCAGTTGTTTGATATGTTGTTAGCGATGTTCTCCTCTTTTCGATACTTGTTTCTCTTACCCCCCCTCAGTTATTGCTCCAGTTGGAGCCTGTGAGGTATGTGTATAATAAATAAATAGGTGAATAAATAAATAAATTCTACTGATTTTATCTGTTCTCTGCTTCACTGGGATCTTGATGAGAAACGTGGCACTTTTTGTTCGTTTATGCATATTGACCCCATTTAGCATATTTAGGTACCCGTTACAACACTTTGTGAACTGGCCCGATGAGGTTATAAGCCTAAAGAAACGTGACGTGATGCATAACGCAGGGCAGATAACCGGTAGACTTTAGAGTTACAGAATGGGTGCAAAGGGAAGGGAAATGAAGTGATGTGAAGGACGGCGGGAAATTCGGTGGGGTGATGAAATTAAGAATCAGCTCGCGCCGGATGCATAGCCTCTTCCTCGCCTCGACGACGCCTTAGATCGGCTTCACGGGCCAGATATTTCACTACACTCGACGTTCTCTCCGCCTTCTTTTGTCACACCGGACGGCCTGTATCGATTTAAACCGCCTTCCTTTCGGCTCCCTGATTTACCTGCAACCTTGTAACCACTAATGGACCGGGTCCTTGGGTGGCGTTGGTCGATGGCGCTGGTGTATTTGCGTGACATCATCTTTTACGCTCCCATATTTCCGAACAGCAACGGTGATTGGAGCTCGTTGGTGGTCTCTAGATGATGGTGGGCTCCGCATAAGGCCTTCAAAGTGTTTCTTCGGCTATTCCGAAATTACCTAATGGGTCTTGTTTTGAGCGCCCACGGAATCAGCCTTGACCATTCGAATCTAAAGCTTTAGCAAGCATTCCGCCTCATACAACGGCCAAACAAGTTGAAAGCTTTAGGGCTTCACCTTCTACTTCCGCCGTTTATTCCCTGGCTTCGCCGCTCGCGCTGCATCCTTCAAAGCACTTCTGAAGAAAAAAGCCGGCAGATCCCACACCCTATGGGAATCAATGTTATGCGAAGCAGAGGGCGGATAGCCTACCAAGTTAACGAAACGACCAGGAGAGCACAAACACGTAGGCGGCTCCTTCATGAACTACATGACACGCATGTCATATCATTGATGTCATGAGTCCTCAAGTCCCCTTAGCTACACCTAAGATACCTAAGGGCGAAAGCCTTAGTCATGCTCATGACTATGACTTCAACCATCAACTTTTATGTTTCCTTCACTTACTATACAGGTCCGAACTGTTCTATTTCAGTGGTTTTTGAGTGCTAATATTTTTCGCTGAGTCGTTGTCATTTATGCTGAGTCATGCTCTGATAGATTTCTAGCAGCATCCCTGTGTGTTTTCTTTACTTATTGCCCACGCCCGAACCGATTCCAGTGGTTTTTGAGTGTTAATCTTTTTTTGCTGAGTAATTGTCATTTCCTGAGTCATGTTCATGACTTTGACTTCTATCAGTATCATTTAGTGTTTTGCTTGCCTTAGTGCCCACGTCCAAACCCACTTCTGTGTTTTTTGAGTTCTATACGTTTTCGCTGAGTCATTGTCATTTCTGCTGTGTCATGCCCATGACTATTATTTCTACCGGCATCCTGTAGTGTTGCCTTCACTTATTGCCCACGTCCGAACCAATTCCAGTGGCTTTTGAGTGTCAATCTTTTTTTGCTGAGTCTGTCATTTTTGCTGAGGCATGTTCATGAATATGACTTCTACCAGCATCCTTTAGTGTTTCCTTCCCTTTGTACCCAGGTCAAAACCTATTTCAGTGTTTTTGAGTGCTGTACTTTTTCGGTGAGTCATTGTCATTTTGCTGAGTCATGCTCATGACTCTGACTTCTACCAGCCTCCTGTAGTGTTTCCTTTACTTAGTACCCAAGTCTGAACCTATTTCAGTGGTTTTTGCGTGTTAATCTTTTTTTCGCTGAGTCATTGTCATTTTGCTGAGTCATGCTCATGACTATTATTTCTATCATCGTCCTTTAGTGTTTCCTTCACTTAGTGCCCATGTCCGAATCCATTCCAGTGGTTTTATTGCGATATCAATTATATGGAGACTCAAAAGCAGATTTCTGCCGTCGGCGTCGCCGTCGCCGTGAGGTTCCGTATGACGTCATTGGAGATGAAATTGTCGTCGCGCGCCGAACGCTGTATGCGCGAGTGAAAGGGCGCGAGGTGCGCGCGCTTTGACGGGGAGCGAACGCACGGCGGAGAACAAACGCGCGTTCTGCGCCGTGCGCCCTTAATGGCTGCAGAAGTAGGCGTCTCTTTCCTCCTTTACAATCACCATATATGTAGAGCAAACGCGCCCTCTTCCAGCGCGCGAAAGGCCGTGGGGGAGGGGGGGAGTGGGAGGGAAGGGAGGCGACGTTTAGCTGCGGCACCAAGTGCCTATTTATATCAGAGGCTCCGGCAACAGTCACCAACGCCACACGGATTTTGAGCGAACGCGGACAAAACGTCGACGGCGTCGAGAACAGTTCTGCGTGTTGCCGGTGCTGCTGCATGTCCAAGTTTATACAGCTGATAAATCTACTATCATTACTCCGTATAGCTCTCTACAATCTTGCTATCGCAATTGATGGTTCGCCTTTCAGGTGAAACTACGACAGCTTTTTTTGATCTAATAATTAATGAGAAATATAAATTATGCGGTTGTTTTCATTTATTTAATGACAACAGGGACCTTGGCCTTATGGTAAGTACACCGCCATAGGGTGTACGGCAAAGGTTGGTACGTTCTTCATAAACAAGTCACCAACGCCGCGCGCATTCGGCGCGAACGCGGGCAAAACGCCGCCGCCGTCGACAACAGTTGTGCGCGTTGTTTGTGTGATCGCACACAACCGCTGTCAAAACGCTGGCTACGTGACGGAACGGCTAAACGCCATTGACGACACTGTTAGGGGAGAGGCGAGTGAGACCCCAGAGAGAGTCGGCGGCACAGGCGGTAGAGGCTGGCAGGGCTGCGCGCTGTGCCACAGTGGGAGCGGGCACGCACGCGCAGAGTCTAGATGCCTCGATGCCGTCCTCGCGGACCGCTCTCCTTCTACTGGGAAGTCTCGTTTGCTCTCCTCCATGCGTGTGCTCTCTGTGAAAGCGCGCGTCCCTCGCCCTCGCGCGCTTCCACTCGCACATAAGTCGCCTTTGCTCTCCGCCGTGCATTCGCTCCCCGTGAAAGCGCGCATCCCTCGCCCTCGCGAGCTTTCATTCGCACATACAGCATACGTCCAATGAGAGTTTTCAAGCGAAAGCTTCATTATGCTACCTCGGGCAGCCATCGGCTACTCAACAGTTTTCACCTTGAGAGCTAGAGGTCAAACCACAAGAGAGCATTAAGGCGCGTTTATAGTCTATTGGCACGCTGGCGAACGTCATCAGACGCCGGGCGTCGGAGCGCATTGGCCGCGCGTCCGGTTACGTTGGCGGCGCTAGTACATCGAACCATCAGTCGAACTATAGCCGCTGTTGTTCTCGCCAACGTGACATAACGTGTGCGCGCGTTCACTCTACGTCAGACTATATTTAGGCCTTTACGGAGCCCTGAATGGAGACATTGCCGCCGTTTACCGAGTAGAGTTGGGTGAAACCACACCTCGGCCACAGCTCGACAATGTGCCTAGCCAGGGCAGTGAAGCTTTCGCTATGAACCAGGGTTAACCAAAGCTAAACCACAGCAATTTTTGTCCTATACGTCTACAGGAAGCATTTACTGTTGTTGCTGACAACGTTACACTGCGCTGGCTCCAAAAAAGAAAAAAAAAAGACTAAATGCCAAACTTGCCCCGTGGGCGCTGAAACTTCAAGACTACAGCTTCACGGTCGTCCATCGCAGTGGTTCTTGTCACCATGACGCCGTCTAACTCAAACGCAACCCTGTTGTTGGCATTTGCAGTACGCGATCTCCGAGCTACACAATCAATGGATGCAGAAATCTGCGACATCCTCCAGGGCCTCTCTCGTGATACCAGTACAATTAAGCGTCGCCTCGATAGACTTTCATTGTCCTATAAAGTCCAAGTTGGCATCCTTTATAATCGACGTACACGAAGTGAATCGTACCTACCTGTGGCGCCTGTGGCCATACGACCATTCCTACTTTACATGTATCACGATGCCTCATCATCTGGTCACCTGGGTCGGCTGAAGACTCTGGCTCACATTGAGGAAATTTTTTGGTGGTCCAGAATGCGCGCCGATGTGTACGTGTTATCTTGCAGCATTTGTCAAGCTCGTAAGGTCGTCAAAAATCCACAACCTGTGCCCTTACAACCAATTGCCCCTCCTAACTAACCGTGCGATATCGTCTACATTGATCACATGGGCCCACTTTTTCGCAGCAAGCATGGAAACAATTTCACATTGTGACCATGGAATACCTGACTAAGTGGTTAATTTAAGCCTCCCTGATTCTGCTGCCACTGATGTCGGGACCATTATTAACGAGTACCTCATATTCCGCATGTAATCCGAAGTTGCTGATTTCCGACCATGGCACAGCATTTGTGTCGCGTGCCTTCAAAACTTTCTAGTCTAAACGTGGATTACGACCCATGCAGCTTTCCTCCAATCCCCCAACAAATGGCCAGATCGAGCGCACAAACTGCACCATAAAGACAATTTTTTCTTACGTCTGTCCCACACCCGACGACTGGGATGACTACGCCGCTGCAGGGTTTTCGCTCTAAGCACGTTCCACAGCAAGGCACTTGCGCCACGCCGTTTCGCTGCTCTACGGAAGCCAAGGCTACCACAAGAACGCTTCTTGGCTTCGACACGCTCTGCAAGAACGCGCCCGCAAGAGTGGATTCCAGGAGATCCTACGCCAGGCCCGCCTCCGAGCTAGGCTAGCGTACTGCACCACGTCGCAGTTCAATACGTCTTCTCAAGGAAGGCCAGCTCGCTCTTTCCAACCGGACGATTTAGTCATGTTTAGACGGGCACTGCGTCATGGTATGTTCCCGCGCTGCGAAAATAATTGTCCCGGTTTTCATGCAGTTTCCGAGTTGTGGAAGCTCTGGTCCTCTGAGATTTTGTTTAGCCGCGATTCGCGAACTTGACGCCGTCGCAAACGCACTTTTCCGCTCATGCCAGCCACATGAACCTTTACGTCCCTCGCGAAACCCGTACTGAACTCCTGTCTTTCTCCGGTGTAACTCGAGAATAGAGGGGCGGCGAATGTAATGGTCACGAAGAACGCCGCAAGTAAACGAAAAGGAAGAGAAAGGCAAGCAGAAGTATATGTAGCAGTGGGCCTAGGAAGTTGTGTTTTGGACGGCAAAGATTTGGATGTGTCGTGTGCCGCTCGGAACTCGTGCCAGGCACCAATCTCCCGTTGTAATATATTGTTACGATCGCCACAGGATCGCCGCTCGTGACAATATATATATATATATATATGGCATTAGAGGTCAGGGATAAGCCAAAGAAATGTCTACGTAAAACTTTTGCGTTTATTTGACTTGTACAAATGATAAGTAAGGGGAACAGAATGTTGACGAAAAAGTAGTAAAGCCAGTCGAAATTTTCATTTTTCTTTTATGCTGTCAGTTCAGGGACACCAAGGGTCCATTCTTTAATAGCCATCCGCTCACAATATAAAACTCCACCTCATCAAGCAAAGCGAAAGTCAGCAATGATGTTTTTCTATTGCGACCTAGCGATTAAGTCATAGATTTCAAGAAGATAATACTCATCATGCTTGTAGGAAAGTTGATGGAGAGGGTGGGATGGGCCATTCATCATCCTATCGAGTGGTAGAGAGAATTGAAATCGCACGCAACGGCCTTGGGAATACATGTCATAATATTTTCCAACCATGAGCAGTGACAAAGCCTTCAACACGAGGGAATGTTCCTCTCTTCTTGCCCTACTTCTCTTTTCTAATCAAAACCAGTGTCGGTGTACCGACTGCTCTATGAGTTTCGTCGTTCGGAAAAGATATCGTTAGTTCAGTGGGATATAAATACCCTTGCAATTTTTTTACCGGAGTTAAGCAAGCAGTACTGTGCACTGCAGGAGCCGTTTGAAGGCACTAAGTGTAATCTAGTTTGCTGATATCATATTTCAGTGCGTCGAACCAAATTGTTAGTAATTGCTTCGTAGGAAGGTCCCTAAGACGTGTTCTCAAACACAGTCATAAAACCCAGGGTGCCTGATAGTCATGTCGTCGGTTAAAATGTGATTAAAAACCCAAACAGCGTTAGGGTACTACCGTATGGCAGCATTGGTGGCACCAGTGGTAAGACAAACGCCACCCATAGTTATATTGTCACATATTTCGACAAATTACTGCACCCAAAGCAAGTACACTAAGTGTATGTCTCTGGATGGCATCAGGAGTTACTCGTACAAACTTGAAGTAAACAGTGAAAAGACAATGCGTATAAAGTGATAGAGTGGCCTTCCAGGATGCCATGCATGATGCCCCGAGTTTGGCGAAACTCGGGATCTTCACGAGCTCGGCGACGCCCCAAGATGAAAACTAATGGTAACAAGACAAAGTTTGTCCGTCGGCACACCTCTCAGTTTCATGGTTTATCTAGATTCACTCTTGGTGACCATCATCCCTTGGGCGTTGCCATATGGGCGGTCGACAAACTGGGCTCACGTCATCATATACGTCGGCATGGTCGTGCATTCTTTCACTTGTTTTCGTTCCACCGAGTGCATTAGAGGCACAAGTAAGTTATCAAATAAATGCATTTAGTACAATGAGATATCACATTACCGTAGGGTATAGGTGTTTTAAAGTTACAAATTGTACACTGAATGTGTATTAGACTAATTTGTAGTTTAATCGTTTCGCGTATATCACAAGGCACGCTCGCCCTCCTCTTTCTCCTCTGATTGGAATGGCGCGGCTCGCTGCGTGCTCACGCTAGCATTTCCGAGCACAGATTGGTGTGCGATTGGTTTTCGCGCACTGGGCTTTGAACAGATCGCTCGTTGCTCTTCTCTTTTCTCTGGATTGAATTGGTGCGGCTCGCTACGTGCTTGCGCTCCATTTCCGAGCACAGATTGGTGTGCGCCTGATTTTTTCACTGGATTTCAACATATCGCTCGTTGCTCGCGCTAAAGTAAGGCTACGAGACGAAGGGAGCGTCGGCTAGCGCAGAAGTGGTTTGCCGCGCGCTTACCGTGTAAGCACTCAGGAATGTGGGAAACACTCATGCAAGGATAAAAAAACGACGCTTTATTTTCTTTTACATTGTGACGCACCTTCATGCTGGCTAGAGCCGAGCGATGGCTTCTAACAGCCGCAGGAAAGAGTCTTTTATACTGGTAGCCCGAGCGATCCGTGGCTTCTAACAAACGTGAAAAGGGTCTCTGCAGCACACTGTGCCGTTGAGTGCCACCACATGCATCCCAGGTGGACTCCAGCATCAATGCAGTTACTCTGTACCCACTGCTTACGAGGTGGCGCTTTCTTTTTGACAATAACTTTCTATTTTTTGCGTTGAACGCCCCGTGTTGGTTTCGAGAAAGTGCAGGCTGTGGTTAACTGTCTCCCAATGCAGATAGAGGCATAGCCCCGTTAGCATTAACTAAATTGGGATACAGTTGTATGCGGCCAATTCGTCACTATGAATAATGGTCCCCGGTTGAACATTGGCTGCAATATGGCGCCTAGCGTCGCCGCCTCGTCGGTCGACCTTGAAAAGTAGCATCACCCCTCAGGTCGCGCAGACCATGCCGAAGAGCTATGGGCCACCATCTTTAACACCACCGTAATTTTGGCGGCTCGGCGGAACGTTGTCACCCGTCATTAGGCGGCCTCGATTACACTTTTGCTCGCCGCGAAGAAGGCACTCGACAGTTTGCGCTGTCTTCCCGGGGCCACCGAGTGGAGCTCGCGCCAGCAGCTCGTCCCTCGCGACCTTACCGGGGTAGCTCCTCCAGTCGGCGATGGCGTGCTCCGATAGAGGAAACAAGTCTACGGTCTCTTTCAACATCCATATGTCTACGCTTTTGCTCACGCAGTACGTGAGCCAAATCATTTACCGCCTGGAGAGTGGTCGTTCGAACGGCCGAGGCCGTCCGTGTTGGCGCATAACTTCTTTCGCCTCTCTGCCCGTGGAGTGCAGTGGTACCGTGTACCTGCGAAAACTGATTTCGGCACCTGTTTGCCCGGAAGGCAGCCCGGCGTCCATTCTGAATCTTCCATATATTGTGACTACTTCGCCTGCGCAGGTTGGTTGGTCCGGGTTGAACCCCAGTGCTCGCAGTGCTCCAGTACTCCGATGTTGACGCCGGACCTAGCCTGGGGCTGGGGCGCGGTAAACGAGCTTGCTTGAAACAGGAGAGAGCCGAAGCGATCGCACGAACTAATCCTCCGCAGCCTAGTCACACCAGTCTGCGCTGGGAAAGCATCATTTGCCCGCCACCCTATCTCCGCAGACGACGGCCTTCGCCTAACTCGTCACACAGCCAGCGCACTCACGTTTTGGAAAGGCAAAAATGACGCAAAACTACGTCGGTAATGTAGTGAACGGTCCAGACGGTCATATTGACGCTTGCTGCCGCTGGATGCGATTACACAGGCTGCTGCTACCCGCCACCATGTTCCCGAGTTCAACTCGAGGGGGTTTCGCAATGTACGAGTTTGTCCCGAGTTCACGTGTCAATCAAAACCATACGTCACGCCCCGCGCGAGGTATGTAACACTTATGCGTGCGCCCGCCACAGTTGGGCCACGCCCGACTTAATTTCCGGCAACAGCGACGTGGTGCGGAACTGAGAGGCATCAACAATCTTGACCACCGACAGAAAATACGCACAGCACACTGTCATCGGTGATGTACTGAGAACCACTATCAAAACAAAGCGGTGACGTTCGCTGGTTTATGCATCTATCTTCTTAGGCTGTGATGGCCCCACAACATGGTTCATTGTCTGCATTGTAGCGACGTAGCGCACAGAAAATAATTATCGGAACGACACTGTAGCTGCTTGCAAGGCGTGGACGACGATGCTGAGGAGTGCGTAGTGTTTTCCAACGTCAAGGTATCGCAGCTGTTGTTTGAGATGGCTGCTCTCTCATCGGCGATGTATCGGATCCGCAGTGTCGCAGACACGGTCAGCGCCCGAGAAACGCTCGCTCTTTTAAACACAGTGCGATGGAATTTCTTCATCACAAGCACGGCACACTAAATCGTTGCAACCCCTTCCTGCGTTCAAAGTTTAATTTCCTAACTGCACACAGGAGCCATCACCCGCCAAAATGCGATTGCTGCGCTGTCGTTACTATATCCATCTGCGATCGCTGTTAGCTCAGCAGCAGAGGCAATCGGCAAGCACATGGAGAGAACAACACTCTCAAACTCTGCGTATACATGCGAATGGAGGCACCTTCACTGGGCAAGCGATGACAAGCGATGAATTAATTGTGTCGCTGGGCAGCGTGCTCTTTGCAATGCATCGCGGAGGATTCGCGCACGCAGATAAACGGGAGCATTTTCACTGTGCTCACTACGGGCCCTAGAATACCGCACAGTCATTTTGCAGTGACAACCGCTGCTCCCGTCTTTCAGTTGGTAAAGCGATATCTAAAGCGCCTCAGTGAAGGTAAGCGCCTCAGTGAAGCACCTGCGGTGAACAACCATGCCGTAGCGCTGCGTTGCCATTCCTCTGGAATGGAAAGGGAATGGAATGGAAAATGGTCAGGGAATGGAAAGATCATTGTCATGACTGACTTTATCAAGGATTAGAGCACCTCGATGCGCGCGGGCATCAAGGCACCCTATCAAGGATAGCACTGCAGCGCCCTTGGCGACTGCTCACCGTATGAACTCCCTCGTGCGTGCGACCCTCTACAATGTATCCGCTTGTAAGCTTTCGCCTCACTGTCGCCACTCGCAGCGAAAAAGTGCCAAATTTAATAATTTGCTCGATCTCTGTTTGTCGTCAAACATTTACAGCATTCCAAACGAAAAACAGATACTTCAAGAAATAAAGGGTTTCTTATTTTATTTGTTGTATTTTAACGTAATCGATTGAGGGAAAGTGTAGCGCAACAATGCACCGCATGTGCCCTGTTCGCATTCGACGGAGGATAGAAACATAATGCTCGAAAGAGGAGGTACGCCCCTTAAGTGCCCTAGAAAGGCTGGCAAGTGGCTCACGGCAAGTGTGCAGATAGACAGCGGTACAGTCACGGTATTTCTAAATGGTGATAATACGTTGATAACAATACGCGGCGCTGGTGCGTTTTGCTGCGCAGTCTTCTGTGCTTGAAGCACGGAATCACTGTGCCGCGCAGGGTGCGCTCATGTTGTTATACGCGGCTGTATCTCGACATTTCTTTTTGCCTGCTGTTCTTGCACGTTCCTTGCTATCTCCTTTCACTGACTGCCATCGAGCAAACTCGGGTGAAACTCGTGCGAACGAGAAACTCGGCGCATCCTGCATAGCACCCCAGACCTCTTCTTTAACAACAACCCTACATTGTACATAGGTGTAACACAACAGACGTGTCACCTAGGTGTAACATTGGTGTTTTTAACATACATTGTTATGGTAGAGAGCATGATCAAGGGCCCTATATGATGTTATCATTGTTAACGCATATAGTATAAGCGAATTATGCAAGTGCTATCTGTGAACTTAGAGAATACTAATGAATCTCACGGTTGCGGTGTAGAGGTGCAGTACATGCTGACATTTGAAATATGCTACCGCGTTATATGCCCTCGTTGTTCTGGAAGGATATGCAATACGAAGGGAGAAGCAAAAAATCAACAACCATCAATGAGTTTTTCGTGTATAACTTACAAGTGTCCAATTTCATGGGCTGTGGTGAGTAAGTAGTATATAGTCCTTTTACATCCGAAACAACCATCAATTTGTGAATGCTGCAGGCTCCGGCCACTATAGCGATCCCTATATGAGGATAAATGCGTACTAGACTACCTATTCGTGTATAGGCATTCTTTAGGAACTACGTAAATTGTGCGCACATCATCACGTGTACAGGATATTGTGTGAAGATATGCGTTTCATACCTCTCACAAGTAGGGTAGGGACAAAAAATATAAAAGCATGCAAGGCAACACATTTTAGAACATTGATCGTAATAGTTCATCGTATCCTTTAGAATTATTTCGCGAAAGGTTGCTTTATTGTTCGAGATTGGGCTCGTTCTCATTTTATAACGCAACTTCGTAGCAAGGCAACACATTTTAGAACATTGATCGTAATAGTTCATCGTAGCCTTTAGAATTATTTCGCGAAAGGTTGCTTTATTGTGCGAGATTGGGCTCTTCTCATTTTATAACGTAACTTCGTAGCAGGGCAACAAAGGATGAAGTTTGAAGTTTATTGACATTTCGTAATTTACGATGCATTTGTACAGGATGAATGTGCAGTCGGAGGTAGAGCACTGCACGGGCTCCGGCTTACCCGAAAGCCCGGACCCGGCCCGGTCCGTGGGCCGGGCCGGGCCGGGTAGAGCAGTTTTTTCACAGGCTGGCCGGGCTCGGGCACGGCGTGTGCTTTTTGACCCGGGCCCGCGCCGGGCTCGGGCTTTCTAATGGTGTGCATGTAACGTGCAGCGAGTTATTCTCGGGCGTCTGAACTCTAAAAAGCATGTATTTTTCTGGTATCGGGCCGGGTTCGGGCCGGTTTCGAGTGCGGCTCGGGCCGGGCTCGGGCCTAAGGTAAAGGGGTGGCGGTCCGGGCCGGGCGGGTAAAGTAGATTTTTGCGGGCCCGGGCCGGGCACGGGTCTCGCCATAAAAGTTTTGATCAGGCTCGATCGGGCAGCCGAACGTAAAAACGGGCCCGGGCCTGGCCCGGGCTGAAAAAATCGGCCCGTGCAGTGCTCTAGTCGAAGGTCCCAAAGCGGAAACTGCCAGGAGGACATCTAACAAAAGCAGAGAGGAAAGTATAATACATTAGTCAACAGACATTGGCGGATTAGCGGATAAAAATACATTATCAAAGAATGCAGAAAACGTATGCCAATAATAATAATAATTACAGACTGCTTAAAGCAAAGAAACCAAGAGCAGGAAAACAAAAAATATCAAAGCAATAGATTATCAATAAATGAATTTTAAGACATCGGAAAAACGAGCACACTCTACGAGATTTTTAATCAGAAGGTAACATTTCCAAAGTTATGAAAACCTGGCTGTCATTCAGCCGTAATTAGTTCGTACTTCAAGTAATTGAAGATTGTGGTTTGTGGAAAATCTGGTGTTGTTGGTATTCATGAGACAAAATGTGTAATAGTGGGAATACATATTTCATGATTTATGAGACGAGGCATGATGATCACTAATTTATGGCTGACAAGTTTGCGTAGAGGTGAAATATTGAGGTGACGAAAATAGGGCTCATGGAGATGAAAATGGGTTGAAGGCGATGAGTCTTAGATAAAGGCGATGAGTCTTACAGCTTGCTTTTGCAAACGTTAAATGTTCCAAATGCGATCAATACGTATTGTCCCACGAGGATAGGCGGAACGACAGATGACTATGAATAAATGTGTAATATAAGGAAAAGAGGATTTTTGTTTCAAAGTAAGACCGAGTTTTGATAAAAACATGAACGCCGAAAGAAACTTTTACAGCGGAGCTGTTATGCACGATGTTCTGGCGGTTGGCGTGCGTAGGCAAAAAGATGGCGGCCACCCTAGAGCTCACGACCGGCTGATCCCGGTGACAAAAGCGTACCGCCGGGTATGCCCCAGCAGCTTTTAATCTCGATGAGTGTCAAAACGTAAGGGATAAAATATCGTAATCCAAAGTAAAACAGGAATAGACACTGTTTAGTATGGATTAGGGTTAGATCTCATGGGCTCTATAGGCAAACAACATAACCTTATCTCAGTTCCCTTCCACCCGTGCAATGGGCAGGCCACATGCGGTGACAACTGCGGAAGAACAGCGGGTCTACGAAGAACACCGTCGTGAATAGAAGCGGGAATGTCGGCGGCATTGGTGGGCGCCACGTAATACGGTCGAAGATTGTGCCGCAAAAGCCAAGCGTGTGCAGCTTCGGTTGAATCACCCCCTAACGACTCCAATCCCATCGCAATTATGAGTGATTTCAAGATAGACGTGCCTCTTCCGGACGGAAAGTGGTTCATGGCGTTTCTTTTGGAAGGTTCGGCATTCAATGGTAAACATTAGTGGCCCACGGCGCGTCATCGGTCGTTTATAGACTTCCCATAAAGCTCCGCTGGTCATCCACCTTCACAGCATGGAATGGCTCTGAATTTTTTAATCAGGGACTGAGTATGCTGATGGAATTTTAAATGTTTGTGATACTCAAATGTAATAATGAGGTGTTCATAATGCGTCACCGCAAACAAAGAAATGTTTGGCGATAACTGAGCGGAATGAAGCACCGTGAATTTTGTATTCGTGGACTGATACATGATGGGTTCTTTACGCACCATGGGAGTGAACGTTTTTTAAATGGACATTTATTCGATGTGGTAGCATAAATGCATGCCTATATGTGGTAAAAGCTCTGGTATCATCAGCATAAAGGCGACAGTTAGTGTGGTTTATTCTAAGCCGTAAGTCGTCCATGTATAGCATGAACATAAGGGGACCAAAATTTATCTCTTGGAGCGCCTGTATTAGGGATTTTTTGGTGTTCATAGATGATAATTTACCTGAACAACCTGCGTCCGATTATTAAGATAGCTTTATGGTCCAGATATGCCGTAAAATTAGGTTTATGACAGACGACGTGGTGAATAACTGTAGAAAATGCCTTAGTGAAAGAAATAAACAGAGCTCCAATCAGTAGTCCCTCAGCTATTACTGGTTTAAGTCGCACTAATAACTTTACCAGGTCAGTTAAGGTTATTAGAGTGACTTCAATAGAGAATAAAATGGTAACTTTGGATAAGTACTTCATTAAACGGTTGTGGAATATTTTTTCATTACTTTACTAAAGAATTATAAGATTAAACTGGCGCGATAGTCGTCTATGCATTTATGGTCACCTTTCTTAGATATGGGAATTATTTTTCCGGACTCCAGGTTTTGAGGAAAGAGATGAGCTGAAAAAGTTTTGTCGATTAAATCGGCCAAGATTGGCGAGAGTTCTTTCGATAGAAGTTCATTTTTTAATAGAAAATCGGGTCAAGCCCTAAAAAGCACTCCTTGGTGATGAGATAACTTAGCTAAGTTCCTTGGGTACTGTTCGGTCCAGAATAAACAATAGAGACTGTGCGGAAGAATGAGCAGTGTGAGCTCTGACTGAGTATATTTATCTGTATCTACTGGGGTGCTGAAATAAGAACTGAAAGCGTTATCTACGCCATTCGGATCCGTGTATCTATTTGTATTGAAAGTTATGTTGGCTGGGTGTGATTTCGGTTCATTGGCACGAGACAGTAGGAAAACGATATACACCAGCGCTAACTTCCAAATAAAGATTGCAGTTTGGTTCACGCAACTTGAATTTGAACCTGTGAGTAGCATTGTATCCGAAATAAAGGTTTAGTTGAAGTTAGCGCTTCTGTGTGTCGTTTCTTTTATGTATCTGCGTTTGTTTCCACGCAGGAAAATGGCACCGCAGAATTAAAGGTAACGTGCGTGTTAAATGCAGAAACTCGGAGACCTTGCATTTGCATGTTTTTTTTTTTCTACGGCAATAATGCTCCTGTAAATAAATTTATTGAAGAAAAATGTTTTATTTTTTGCGCCATCTTCCACAAAACAAAATCTCCAAGAAGCAGTGAAGGTGGTTGTGAAGGTCATACACAGTACTTTTTTGTTAGCGGCATATATCCGCATGCTATCCTTGAAGTCCCGGAATTTATTCGCACATCAGCAGACATAGAAATATTCAATTTCTTTGACCACCATATATTCACAACGGATATCATGACATTGTATTTTGTAATCACAGCACCCCAGCTGGAATTTCGGATAAGGCCGCAGCATTTCCATTTATATCAGTGCAACTTCGTGGCAAGGGCTATTCGTTAGGCAGCCCCGCATGACGCAGAGGTGTGGCGATGATAGGCACTTTTTATTCAATGTATTTAGGGTTTCAAATCCACACGGTGCGCTTGGTATATATGAAGAAGACTCGACAAGGCAGTCACCAAATTTAAATCATCCAGCAGGAGCAGCTTATATTTATGTCAACTGCAGAACGAAGGCCTCTCCTTGCGATCTGCAATTACCCCTGTCTTGCGCTAGCTGATTCCAACTTGCGCTTGCAAATTTCCTTAGTTCATCACCCCACCTAGTTTTTCTGCCATCTCGAACGCAATTCCCTTCTCTTGGTATCCATTCTGTAACTCTAATGGTCCACCGGTTATCCATCCTACGCATATACATGGCCTGCTCAGCTCCATCTTTTCCTCCTAATGTCAGCTAAAATATCGGCTACGCTGTTTGCTCTCTGACCACACCGCTCCTTTTCTGTCTCTTAATGTTACGCCTAACATTTTTCGTTCCATCGCTCTTTGTGCGGTCCTTACTTGTTCTCCAGATTCTTTGTTAATCTCCAAGTTTCTGCCCCATATGTTAGCACCGGTAGAATGCAATCATTGTACACTTTTCTTTTCAACTACAGTGGTAAGCTCCCAGTCCGGATTTGGCAATGTCTGTCCTATGCACTCCGGCCCAATTTATTCTTCTATTTTTTTCTGTGATCAGTGTCCCCTGTGAGTAACTGACCTAGATAAACGTACTCTGTTACAGACTCTAGAGGCTGACTGTCGATCCTGAATTCTTGTTCCCTTGCCAGGCTATTCATTCATTCATTCAAAAACTTTATTAGAGTCCTGAAGCTCGGTTTTCTCAGACCGAGGTGGGCCGCGTCCACGTCGGCACCATCACGCCGAGCCTTATGGCGCAGTCGTGGACCTCTGGACAGCCCGTAGTTGATCTTGATAAGAAGAGCTTGACATCGTCTTGTGCCAGTAAAGCCATTTTTCGTCGGGGTCGGCGAGAGTCGCGGGGACAGCCCGCCAGCATGTGTCTGCTATTGAACTTATCTTTATCTTCTGCATGTTAACCTTGAAATCAACTCTAACGCTTGCTCGGTTAAGGTCCTCAATCATTTGTTGCCATTCGTCCCCCATTCTTGCTGAACAGGACAATGTCATCTGCAAACCGGAGGTTGCTAATATATTTGCAGTTGATCCTCACTCCTAAACCTCCCGTCTAAGAGCTTGAACACTTCTTGTAAGCATGCTGTCAATAGCATCGGAGAGATTCTGTCTCCTTGCCTGAACCCTTTCTTGATAGGTAACTTTCTACTTTTTTTGTGGAGAAACCAAGGTAGCTGTCTAATCCTTGTATATGACTGCTGATACCTCTAGTGAATCAATTCCTTTCATAATGTATGAAAGCCATATACAGAGGTTGATTGTACTCCGCAGATTTCTCGATTACCTGATTGATGACATGGATATGATCGATCGTAGAATATCTCTTCCTGAAGCCACCCTGTTATATTGGTTGACTGAAGTCAAGTTTTGCCCTGATCTATTGGAAATTATCGTGGTGAATATTTTAGACGAAACAGAAAGCAAGCTGATTGGTCTATAACTGTCCAATTGTTTAACGTCGCCCTTTATGGATTAGTGTAATGTTGGCGTTCTTCCTGCTCTCTGGTACACTTAAAGTCGTGAGCACTGCGTATATAGGGCCGAAAGCCTTTTCAAGCCTGACATCTCCTCCATCTGTGAATAAACCGATACGACACACAGTACTCATCCTGCTAATAAGTATGCCAAAAATACCGTGCACTTTAGCGAACGTTTGGTGACTGATCGGCTAAGCAGCCTCAACAATCCAGCCTCTGGGCGCCCGACATGTCGCCGTTTTCTCCTTTGACCATGAAAATTTGTAGTGGAGTGCGTCTGAATTGCTTAGAAGCATGGCAGATTTCGTTTGCCTTTCTTTGCATTCCATCATTCGTTTTAACTGGTGGTTTCGGAATCACGTGAATTCTTCCGCGGCAGTCGAACGATGTCTCGTATGGCAGTACTGCTAATTGCCGATTTATTTGTCGATTGCCTCGTGGCATAGTTCTTTGCGTTCATCAGTCACTTCTCGTAGTTATACGGCCTATCTGCTCCACAGAAATATGGCGGAGACGCGGCGAATGCTGGCCTATGTTTCCAATGAATTTGATTGAAAGAAGAGGACAGTTCTGTTGAGCCACACAACACCTCGAGTTCAATACCGTAAGGAATAATTCACCTCACAGCGGACGCATTCGTGCTCAGATGACTAAAATTAAAAAAAAAAATCAGAGGACACTTAAACACTTCGTATGAATTGCGAATGCGGAAGCATTACTGTCCAATTGAAAACTGCTGAGAGGTCATTTTAGTTTTGCGATGCGATTAATGTACTTAGCGGTACGTGCTTCCCGAGCCAGAAAGCAGCAGCAGCCTCCGGTGCCAAAGCCGCATACCACCGACGTCTTGCGCTACGAGAGACTGAGCAAGCAGCAGCGGACACCAAGGCCGGTAGGCGCTCGCAGCAGCTAAGCCCAGTGGGAGTGAGAGAGAGAGAGACAGACCGCGAGCCGGCTTTCGAGAGCGAGGGTGACGTGGCGTCGCAGCGATGCTCTCTCCGCTCTCGCAACACCTGGCACGCCAACCCAAAAGCAGGAGTCCCCGGGACTTTCGCCCACTCTGCTCCGTCGAGGGCACATGTGCCGGGGGCGTCACAGCGAATGGAAACTCCGTCGACGGCGTCCGTTGTGACGTGGCGTCGCAGCCAATGGTAATGGGAGTTTTAGGTGCCGTTCCGCTGCTAGAGATGACAGACGCCGGAGTTTTTTCGCTAAATGGGCCCTTTGACGCTTTCGCATAAAAATTCTGACGTGGTTATGCGACAAGCTTCGTATTAATGCATGTCGTCTCAGAGGTTGACAAAAAAATTTCTGAACTCTTCTGCGAGAACCCTACCTGTATCTTCAGTGAGAACACAGATGTGAAATTGCAATTAGCCGAGATATATGTCTAGGCAAAAAAATGCATTCCGCGTTGAGCACAAACAACTCAAGAATGAGCACATGAATGGTTTTAGAAGTGAAAGCAAAACATACCATTTATAGAAGTCACCGTTTCTTGTCGAAGAACCAATTCTCGTCTGCAATGTAACATTGATTGCAGCGTAAAAAAATCAATAGAAGAAATAAATAAAACAACGACTGAGTAATTGCGAGAGCCCAAGAAATTGGGCTTGTGAAAATTGTTACCTAAGATATAGAAATATAAATTTCAACATTATCAAGTAGTTAGCGTTAACGTTTGCGCATTGCTTATCAATGATTATGCCGGAATGAGAGAAATCCTACATCGTTTACTGTGTAGTAGTGTAATTGACAAAACGTGTGCACAGTAGCCTTCTGCTCCAATAAATTTTATTTATTATGTCTCCACTAATGAAAGCTGTACTCAGTTCGGAGCCCGTGAGTACATTATATATATATATATATATATATATATATATATATATATGACACTCACATAGCACCATGTACCATTCCATTACATAGTACCATTCAAATTAGCACATGTCCTACGTCCTCGTTCATTCATTCCTTGGCGAGTATTATTGAAGGTAATTCGATTACCATTCCCTCTTACGGTGTGGATGTTATTAGTTACGTTGCTGAGGATTCTTATGATAGAGGAACTAATAAAACAGAGTGGATTACATTGTGACAATCGTACGTGCGTGCTAGGTCTACGCCTAGTCCGCGAAATGCTAAATAAAAATGTAATCCAAGGATCATGCAGTCCGTGGCAGCGCCAGTGATTCTGGTTAAAAGAAGATGGGACATGGCGATTTTGTGTAGACTACCGGCGTCTCAACACCATCACTAAAATGGACGTGTATCCTCTTCCACGTATCGATGATGCTATCGACTGCCCTCTCATCAGCATCTTACTCTTCGTCTGTCGACTTGAGGTCGGGGTACTGGCAGATTCCTATGCACAAGACAGAGAAGGAGAAAACGGCATTTATAACACCAGACGGACTTTTTGAATTTAACGTGATGCCCTTCGGCCTGTGTAATGCGCCCTGCAGCTTTCGAGCGCTTCATGGGCAACATCCTGCGTGGTTTGAAGTGGGAAGTGTGCATGTGCTACCTAGACGATGTAGTGATTTTCGGGCGCACGTTCAGCGAGCACAACGCACGTCTTGATCTTGTGCTAGACTGCTTGGGGAAAGCAGGTTTGGTGCTCAACTCGAATAAATGTCATTTTGGAGAGCGCCAAACACTGGTTTTGGGTCATCTAGTGGACAAGGACGGCATACGACCAGATGCCGCTAAGACTGCTGCTGTCGAAGCCTTCAAACAACCTCGCTCAGTAAAAGAGCTACGCAGTTTTCTGGGCCTTTGCTCATACTTCCGCCGGTTTATTCGTTGATTTGCCACATCGCGTATCCGCTGATATGCCTCCTTCAGAAGGGCGTTTCCTTTTGAATGGACCCCTGAATGTGAGGCCAGTTTTCGTGAGCTCCAGTTGCTTCTGACGTCCCATCCCATTCTCTGACACTTCGACCCGGCTGCTCCCACAGAAGTTCATATGGACGCTAGCGGTATTGGAGTCGGCGCAGTCCCTTATTCAACGCGTCGACACCAAAGAACACGTCGTTGCCTATGCGAGTCGCTCCTTAAACAAGTCCGAGCGCAACTACACAGTCACAGAGCAAGAATGTCTTGCAGTGATTTTCGCAGTACAGCGCTTCCGGTCATACCTGTACGGACGCCCCTTCACCGTGGTGACAGGACCATCATTCTCTCTGCTGACTGGTTAGTCTCCGTGATCCGTCAGGTCGGCTTGCGCGTTGGACACTTCGTTTACAAGAGTATGATTTTACCGTTTCTTATAAAAGCGGCCGACGGCACGCCGACGCTGACTGCCTCTCGCGTCTGCCGCTTCCGACAACGGACTGCGACGCGGACAACTTCGATCGCTATATCGCATCGTTGGAGTCAGGATTTCTTTATATTAATACCTTCAAGGTCGAGCAGCGAAAGGACAGAACTTTAGAACCACTGCTCACTGCTGCAAGGAAATCAGCACCATCCACTCGTTTCTGCGTTCCGGACGCAGTACTATACAAAAGAACTATTCTACTACAGGCCCACGATATCTCCTGGTGGTCCCGGAGAATCTCCGTGTTTCCATCTTGCGCGCTATGCATGACGATCCAACTTCTGGTCATTTGGGATCTGCGCGAACGCTCTACCGCACGCAAGAAAGGTTCTACTGGCCTAAAATACGTCAGACGATCGACCAGTACGTGACCCGCTGCAACGAGTACCAACGTCACAAGCGTCCGACGAGCGCTCCGCCTGGTCGACTACATCCAATGCCACCCCCAAGCACTCCTTTCGAGCAAGTCGGCATCGACCCTTCTCGGTCCGTTCCCGCGGTTATCTGATGGGAATCGCTGGATTGCCGTGTGTGCCGATCACTTGACGCGCTACTGTGAGACAGCTGCTATAGGCACCGGGCGGCCGTCGTAAGGCGCCAGCGGCGCGCCGGCGATATGCTGGCGAACAGCGCCGCGAACGGCAGCTGTCAAAGCACTGGCATGTGAAGCAGACGACGGGACGAAGGCGCTCGGTGCTTCCAGTGATTTGGCACAGCGGGGTTTTAAGGGCTGACGCACCGGAAAACGCATTTTCGTGTGTCTGCTTTTGAGAAAGGTCGTCACTTGTACGAGCCAGATCACATTCGTGGCATCAGGTAGTACATAAAGCAGAAAACGAGCGCAAATTGCGATGCAAATGCACCACGCGAACTGAGCTCACCGCGGCAAGCTAAGACTTCCACGTAGAACTCCAGCAGTTATATTCCAAATGTATTTGCTTTGCGCTTTAACATTACCGCGTATTTAATCATGGAAATATGCGAATGACACAAAAATTATGGACAGAAAAAAAAGGAGACATACGTCTTCCTTACTCTGTTTCTTGAGCTGCTTCGCCGATCGCACATGTGTCAGTAAGTTCCCGCTCTCTGTCCGTTGTAGTTCTTTATCTTTGCAATGCTTCCCCATTCTTACTTGCTTATAAACTAGCCCAATCTTCAGTCACGGCCCATTTTATATAGCTTAGCGCGACGGGAGCCGTCGGTGGCGGCGAGTGTGAACACGCCACTGCATTGGCGTTCGCCGTCGATGCACAGCACAGTCGTGTGCCGGACTCAACCAGAGTTTGGAATTGCTACGAAGGAAAATGTACATCAAAAAGAAAGACTGATACACTGATAAGACGGCAAAATAACTACAAATCTCAGTGTTCGCCTTCGGTGCCCAAGCTCCGCAGCCGTTACACTGCGGAGGCGAAGACAGGCAAGTGGGACACGAAGCTCTTGCGTATGAACGGCTCTTTTATTAACGTTAGAACAACTCAGACCATAGCAAATCAGCGTCGGAAATGTACAGTGCCCAGCGATTGAAGCGCTGGCAGCGCGCGGCTGCCGCCGTTTTTTTTTCGTTTTTTTTCGCGCCACAGGTGAGCGCCGTGGGACCAAATGCAGTCATAATGCGTTACTAAGGTTCTGGCTTTCACTCTACACCACAATGCATCAGTTTGGTGCCCCCAGCGCTTACAGTCAATGCAAAAAGCGCTGGCGACCATGCGATTCGAGTATCGCGTTATTGCTGAGCACTGTATGCGCTGTTGCCTACAAACCGGACATATACAGACTTTCCGCCTGAAAAACGCGATGCCGCGATGAACAACGATTGAATTTAATGGCCTAACCAGTTTCAGTCATGTTTCAGTAACTGTTGGTGCACCCAAAAACGCAACATGTTTGATCAGACTTGGTTTCAAGGCAGCGCCTGCTGCGCGCGGCCCGACGGCCACATGCCATACATTCGCGGCGCAGCCGCATGAAGGCGCCACCAGTCCAAATTCATCCCGCGCCCGGTGCCTATACCATCGGCTACTGTCACCGAAGTGTGTATTTTTCTGCTGCGTTTCGTCATTCTGCGACATGGACCTCCCAGAGTCATCATAAGCGATCGTGGGCGCCAGTTCACTGCAGACGTGGTTGAAGAGATGCTCCGTCTATGTGCTTCAAGTTTTCGACATTCCACCCCGTATCATCCACAAATAAATGGCCTTACGGAACGCACCAACAGAACCCTCACTAACATGCTGTCCATGTGTGTCGCGTCCGATCATAAGAACTGGGACAGCGTGCTACCTTTCATTACGTACGCATACAATACCTCACAGCACGAAACTACGGGCTACAGTCCCTTCTTTCTTCTTTATGCTCGTCCGCCGCGTTATACATTGGACACTATCTTCCAGTTTTCAAGCCACGATAATCTTTGTATATCCTAGACTGTCTCTCTTGCTGAAGAGGCTCGACGACTTGCTTCTTTGCGCACGCTAGTTTCACAAGACCGCTCGAAGGCACGCTACGACCGCTGACGCCTAAACGTGATATATGACCCTGGTGAGTTGGTGTGGTTGTGGAAACCAACGAGAAAACGTGGGTTATGTGAAAAACTCCTGGCCAACTATGTGGGGCCCTATGTTATCACGGATCGTATAAGCGAATTGATCTACCGTATAGCACGCCTCACATCAAATGGCTGACGGTCAGCAAAGACTGAAATTACGCATGTCGCCCGTTTGAAGCCTTTCGTCTCTCAACCGCCCGTTTGACTTACCCGGTGGGCTTCGTCTGCGCGGAGGGAAATGTGAGACTCGTACGTGCGTGCTAGGTTTACGCCTTAAAAGATTGTGGGGCATCCAAGGCGGGTGTAGAGGAAGACGACGTGCGGCAGGCTAGTTGAATCTTGACAGGCGCTCAGCTGATCAAGGCCTTCGCGACTAACCCTGCCTGGCTTGCTGTTCAATAAACGCCTTTCGTGGCGTAACAATATATAATTGTCAACGACAGAGTCCTCGTTTTTACTTGATTGAGATGGTTGCTTGACATGGATTCTATATACATCTTTTACCATACAAAAGGTGGTGGCTAAACTCGACGTCTATGTGCTGTTTCCGGCTAGTGATATAGATTTTTTCCGTATTCACACACACAAAAAATAAGCATCGCCTTTAGGAACGTATTTTAAATCATCAGGGTGCCAACTTACAGGGCGTAGATTTGGACACCACCTATAGTGAAATTGTATGTACACACACAATATGCATGCTCTATAACATAATACATTTTAGGACCGTAGGCAGCACTGGAGACCGCACTGCAGGTTCGTCTCGTCAGTCAGTGAAGGTACCGAACACAGTGTGATGAATCAAGGATTTCTTGTGTCAATTCTTGGGAGACTGTTGCCAGGGGGCGCAAATAGCAGTGACCCAAGTTGGTGTCAAAGTTTGCTGAATAGCCGTACTTAACCAGTGGCACACGCAAGCGGACTTTATTGAAAGATATTCATCGAATAGGACGACATACCTAGTGTGAAATACCGAATTACCCAAGTTGGTCCGGCGGTCGGTTTGGAACCCGGTCTCTTTGCATCACAACTGATTGACCCAAACTGGCGAGAAATAATTTATAGGCATAGAAACAAGAAACTCCGTGAAATACTCTAAGAATGTTAGTCGGGTTACACAGGGTCTTATAGCACAATAAGGCGCCTACCTTCGCCTTCATTGAGCGTGACCCGCCGTGGTTGCTCAGTGGCTATGGTGTTGGGCTGCTGAGCATGAGGTCGCGAGATCGAATCCCGGCCACGGCGGCCGCATTTGGGGCCGAAATGCAAAAACACCCATGTACTTAGATTTAGGTGCACGTGTTCCAAACCTCCGGAGTCACTAATACGGCGTGCCTCATAATCAGATCGTGGTTTTGGCACGTAAAACCCCATAATTTTTTTTTTGCATTGAGCGTGAGTCACTGCCGTATAGATTGCATTTACGACACCATCACTAGTTCTGTTTTAGGGATGCTATGCGGGATGCGCCGAGTTTGGCGAAACTCGGGATCTTCAAGAGCTCAGGCGACGCCCCAAGATGAAAGAACGAATGGTAACAAGACAAGCTTTGTCCGTCGGCCCGCCTCCAGTTTCATTGGTTTATCTGGATACAATCTGGGTGTCTATCATCTCTTGGGCGTTGACATATGGGCGGTCGACAAACTGGGGCTGACATGATCATATATCGGTGCATGGTCGTGCCTTCTTTCACTTGTTTGTCGCTCCACCGAGTGCATTACAGGCACAAGCAAGTTATAAAATAAATGCATTTAGTACAATAATATTAGTCACATTAACGTGGGTTGTAAGCATTTAAAGTTTACAAGATGTACACTGAATGTGTATTAGACTAATTTGTAGTTTGATACGTTTCGCGTTATACCACGAGGAGACGCTGGTCCTCCTCTTTTTTTCTCGGATTCGATTGGCGCGGCTTGCTAGGTACTTGCGCTGGCATTTCCGAGCACCGATTGGTGTGCGCTTGGTTTTCTCAGAGGGGTTTCAACTAGAGTGTACTAGACAATATTCTAGTACATTCTAGTTTCAAGAGATCCTCGTTGCTCTTTCTCTTTCCTCTGGATTGGATTGGCGCGGCTCGCTACGTGCTTCCGCTCCCATTTACGAGCACAGATAGGGTGCGTTTGGTTTTCACAATGGGCTTTTAACAGATCGCTCGTTCATAGAGAAAGAAAATTCAACAAGAGGGGACACTCGGCAAGAACTGGCAACAGGAAACACGTCACCATTCGTCACGCTATAGTATTTATGCCGAAGGTTAGCTGCCGCGAGCATCGAAAAAAAAGAAAGTGAAATTAAGTTAACAGACATTGATTTATTTTTAAAAACTCTTTGCCGCGAAAACTAAAACGTTTTGCGTATAAATGAATCTAAACTTTGCGACTCATTTTTCTTGCCTTACGTAGTGACAGGCCAATGACGCGCCAGATGCATGCGTCATCAGCCAGACACTCCCCCGAAGCCAGCGAGGACGGCTGCGCGCGCGTTTGAGCGCGCTGACCCGTCTGTCTCCTTCTTTTTAAATGTAACCTGGTTTATTGGGCTCTCGGCGTATTGTTGCGTTCCTGCTGCACTGGGACAAGACTCCACTGCACTATTGGACTACGGCAAGGTGAGAAATCTTGTTTCACAGTCTACGACGCCATTAGGCTTACGGCCCGGGAATGAGATTTAAGACGCAGTTAGGGAAACACAGCTCGGACATCCTGGCGCAGTTAATTTGAGTTTATGAATCGTGCTGGGACATGTTTCCGACGCTTCCTAGGGGATTATTGCAACTTATTTCAGTTTTTGAGGCACACTGACCGCACAGGGCGCCGTGTCGCATTTAGCGAGAACTAACTCGGCCGTGGTGCGCAGTCTAGTGCATCTTGGTAGGAGAAGTTTGTGCCACTTTCTCTGATACCAGACATTACCGAAAAGTAATTTCGTTACTTTCTGGGGCACTTTGAGGCACGCTTGGCCGCACAGCGCGCTGTAACGCAGATAGCAATAAGCAACTCGGCCGTGGTGATAAAGTTAGTTTGGCGTGTAAGGAATCTTATGGTATCTTCGACTGGTCGCATCTATCCCCCGAAGTAGATTCGTGGAGATCCGCCGTTCCCCGAACTCAGGGGTAGAGGACAAGCGCGCAAGCCGAACGTGTGACTCGCTCTCGGAGGGGAAATGGCAGATGCGAAACCGCGCGACTTGTGCTAACGTCTGATGTTTCGCCTATCCAAAGTTAAACCGGCGGATGCGCCGGTGGGACGACCGTTCGTTGAGCCGCCAGCATTCTTTGGCCTATGTTGCCTAGGCTACGGTGGACCGTCGCCAAGAACGGCGACGCTGTGCTTTGATGACGTTGCTGGAAAACGCTCTCCGACGACAGGGCGCGGAAGAGCGCTCGACGCGGGAGGAGAGCGCTCTAAAAGAACCAGCTATTCGAACGAAAGGCGCGCACCCTCTTTAACCAGTCGAAGACAACGCCGCTCGCGAGAGCGATTTTTGAGCGCTCCGAGGCGACCAGTCGAAGATACCATTAGAGGGACAAGTTGTGACGTTTTTTGTGGCCCCGCCACAACAATACCTTCTTTCGGTACTCACGCCTATTGAAAACGCGATGGGCGATTGCCAAGAGTGATAACATATGGGAGTGTGTTGCTGGCGCCGGATGAACGCGCAAAGATAACGCCGAGGAACATATCAGAAACTTGTCATCGAAAATTCGTCTTCTAAAGGACTGAAAAGAGGCTTTTCACCCACGCATTTGTCTGAGCGCGAATAGAACGTATTCTGCGAACGTCTAGCATGGTCCGGCTGGGAGCCTCTCTTGCGTCCGTCTCTGTGTATGTAGCGTAGCTTCGCGTCGACCGTGGCCAGGTTTTGGAAATGCGAAGTCGCCCGTGTATTTGTGCTGCCAAAGTGCAGGTAATGCCCGAAATGGGGGAACGCTTGGAAATCAGATGTTTTCAGATTTTATGGTAGTGTTTGGGATGAGTCGGGTATTTTCTAAGCCATGTATGTAAAAGCGAATTGATTTGTTTGTAATGCTTGTAATGCACCACTTTCGCACGTTCCGCCTCTACACGCAGTATTCCTAATCTAAATAACAAAATGACACATTCTTGTAACATGCTGTTACGTGCTTGTAAATGTAACATGCTTGTAATTTACTTTTTTTCAGCTGGTGCCGTCCGGTGGAGCTTCATACGGGAACTACTGCTTACCTGGGGTCACAACGTTGGATGAACGCGCAAAGCGCGGCACAAGCTTTTATATAGAGCAAAATAAATTTTCCTCATTTCACAAAAGGTCTTGCGTCTACTTTGCGATATACACGTGGCATAGATTCGATGGGACTTGACTATATCGTTCGCAATCATTTTTACCATATAATAAACCGATTCCGCACGAAGACCGTGCGCTGTCGGGCAAAAAAAAACAAAAGCAAAAAAAAAAAAGGCACAGCCGGTGTGCCAGCTAGCATTATAAGTACGCCCGCCCAAAACCGAAACCGGAAGTGATCTAAACCGACCGCTTGGCGCGCTACTGTCAATTCGGCAGCTGGGCTCTATGGGAGTGTCGACTCTTGTTGAATTTCTTTCTCTATGCTCGTTGCTCGCGCTAAAGAAAGGCACCCCAGCTGCCCCAGCTGCGAGACAAAGTGTGCGTCGGCTAGCACCAAAGTGGTTGCCGCGCGCTTACCGTGTAAGCACTCAGGAATGCCAGAAGGCACTCATACAAGATTCAGAAAAATACGCTTCATTTTCTTTTACTTTGCAATGCACCTTCATACTGGCAAGCGTCGAGCGATGGCTTCTAACAACCGCAGGAAAGAGTCCTTTTACTGGGTAGCCCGAGCGATCCGTGGCTTCTAACAAACGCAAGAAAGGGTCTTTGCAGCGCACGTGGACGTTGAGTGCCCCCACATCCTTCCCAGATGGGACTCCAGCATCGGTGCAGTTACCCTGTACCCATCGCTGACGAGGTGGCACCTCACTTTTTGACAATAACTTTATATTTTTTGCGTGTGAGCGCCCGTGATGGGGTCCAAAAAGTTCACGCTGTGGTTGACTATCTCCCAATGTAGATTGAGGCACAGAGCCGTTAGCATCCAGTAAATTTGGGATACATTTGTATGCGGCCAATTCGTCACTATGAATAATGGTTCCCTGTTGAACATTGGCTACAATAATGGCGCCTAGCGTCGCCGCCTTTCATCGGTCGGCCTTGAAAGTCACAGCGCCCCTCTGGTCGCGTAGAACATGCCGATAACCCATGGGCCACCATCATTAACACCGACGTAATTTTGGCAAGTCAGCGAAAAGTTCTCGCCCGTCATTAGGCGGCGTCGATTGTACTTTTGCTCGCCGCGAAGAAGGCACTCATCAGTTCGCGATATCTTCCCGGGGCCACCGAGTGGAGGTCGCGCCAGCAGCTCGTCCCTCGCGACCTTACGGGGGTAGTTTCTCCAGTCGGCGATGGCGTGCTCTGATAGAGGAAACAATTAAGTCACCGGTCATATCCTTCAACAGCCATATGTCTACGCTTTTGCTCAGTTTTCGTAATAATGCGGCCGAAACTAAGCAATATTTAGAATTCTGGTTTTATTTTTTCCCATTTTTGCAGGAAGGTACTAAAGCTACGAAGCTGCGGTTTAAAACTAATACAGGTACATAAATGAAATTTTACGTCCTAAATGTAAATTCCTTGAACTCTACTTTATCTGAAATTTAGCTTCCTTGAGCATGTAGTTGCCGGGCTGTTTACACAGAATATTGCGATATTTCGCAATTCTCAAACGCAAATTATCCAAAAAGTAAAAATTCAAATTATTTGCTACGTCTAGGAACTAGATAAATATGTTCTAAGGCTACACAGCAAGCCGCAATGCAGTAAGCGCGGTAGTTTATTTTAAATATGGTCACAAGTTAGACACAGTTCGCAAAAACCATGTATTTCATGCTTGTTCTCGAACATTTATTTCTAAATCACAATAATCAGATTTCTTATATTATATATAGTTGGAAGCTACAAGAATTAAGATTTTTGTGGTATATACCAGAACTTTATATCCTAAGTAGAAGAGCCGCCACGGTTACTCCCAACGGGGGCTCGTGCCGCCTCAGTGGGACCGCCAACTTAAATTCTGCATACATGCGCACGGAGGCACCTTCACTGGGCAAGCGGTGACAAGCGATTCATTGTGTCGCTGGGCAGCACGCTCTTCTTCGCAATGGATCGCGGAGACTACGCGCACGCAGATAAACTGGTGCATTTTCACTGTGCTATGTCACTACGGTCCCTACAATACCACACAGCAATTTTGCAGCGACAGCCGCTGCCCCCGTCTCTATGGCTAGAGTGTCGTTTCCGTTGGTAACGCGGCAGCCTTAATAGCCGCCTCAGTGAATGCACCTGCGGTGAACAGCCACGCCGCAGCGCTACGTTGCCATTCCCCGAATAGACAGGGAATGGCCAGATCATTGTCATGACTGACTTCATGCGTCATTTTCGTATTGATTTATCGGGAATAGCACTATAGCGCCCCCTGGCGACTGCTCAACGTATGAACTCCCTCGTGCGTGCGACCCTATAGAATGTATCAGCTTGTAAGCTTTCGCCTCCCTGTCGCCACTGGCGGCAAAAAAGTGCAAAATTTAATTTTTTTTACTTCATGTCCGCTTGTCATCACAAATTTATAGCATTCAAAACGAAAAACCGATTCTTTAAGAAATAAATTGTCCATTCCCGCTGAGATTTATTTAAGAAATAAATAAATCGCAGCGGGAATCGGGTACTTTTTTTCGCATTTCCAGTGATAGCCGGCGTACAACGTCAGCGGCGGCATCATCGCCAACCAAAATGGCTATTGGGATCAGCCTATAACGGCTTGCGCTGTAAAAAGAAAAAAAAAATACCCGTCATCAGCATCGGCCAGGATCTGCACATGTACAGACTGGTATTTGAAGCCGATTATGTTTTTGTTATTGGCAATGGTTAAAGAGAATGACACATTCTTTTCTAGCAGAGGATACTAGGGAACAACTGCACGCATGCCGTTCTCGTGCCAAAGACGACTCTCACTTTGAGAAGTGTGTCAGGTGATAGCGTGATGTGCCACTTTCTCATGGACCGCGGTCCCTTGTACTTTCTTTCTAGCATCGAACGTTACTTAAACCCTGTTTTAAGCGGCACCGCTTTCAAGATCAGAGCAGATGGAGTATGTTTTAACGCTTCATCACCGCAGTGCAAATGCAATCGCTGTTGTGCGATATACCACATGACATAGCCATAGGTACGTACGATTGTATAACACCTAATCACTGATGGCGTCAAAATCCGTGTTTCTCTCGCTTACGCTCGTCTACTGCCTATCTTGGACCAAACAATAGGCACGTCCTTTGCTCGCGCCGGACTGCCTACCGGCAACGTGCTTCGCATACCATCGATTCCCACAGTGCGAGCGATCTGCTGCATTCTTCTTGTTTTCCAAGATGCTGAGGACATCAAGAATGTTTGTGGTAGTTGACTGCCATCACGATGTCTATTGCAACAATCAGAAGTATGATGATTATAATATTTCTGCTTAATTAAGCAGTTAATTCAATAAATACAAACCACAATGTCATAACTACTCACCTTGTCAAAAGCATCAACAAATCGGCCGTCCAAATTATCGTACGTGGTCGTGCGTACACAAAAGCTTCTTCAATGTTTCGTCTCCCAATACGGCTCCTTCAGTTGTCGTAGCAAAATAAACTTCTTCTCCCTGTAAGACGTGTTGCGTTATACTAAGCAATACTGTCGCTCATGCTACTGACCCAGTAATAAGTCTTAATTCCTGTTAAACTGATAGAGCCAGGAGGTTCAAGATACGCCAGGATCTTGTTACCTGTAAGCGCAGAAAGCAAGAAAGTCACTTTGTTCATATATAAAACGTAAATTGTTGTATGATGCGAAGAATTTGAGTAATTTTAGGAACTCAGACACAGTCGTGGCACTTCACATGGTGAATAGCCAAATTATCAGTTGATATCTGTGTGGTATATTTGTCTGAATGCGTTGAAAAAGAAAGAACTTGCATGAACGGATGTCGTTCTTAAATCTTTCTGGGTGTAACCCTCGAGGGCTATCTGAGTTGGTAGAAATACTAGTACGCAAGGCTATAGCAAAATACGACTTGAAAGTGGTGTCGCCGGCAAGCTGGAATCTCAACCACGAGGGAAACGTTAACCACGCGAAATACAAGCTCTTCCTAGTATGCATTATTTTTTTAGGAACACTTGGGGCCAAGGACATTCGGGACCAAATTCTGAAATAAGTTAGATGAGGTTTAATAGTGCAAATACCGCTCACGCCATGCGGACCCCGTGCGTTGAATTAATCGTAAAATTAGTCATAGCAGCATTGCCTCAGTACCTGAACCCATATCGTCCAAATAGTTGAGCACGTCAGACAGAAAGGCGGAGGGGGGGGGGGGGTGGCATTAAAATTAAGTCTGCTGTAAAGGTATGTGCATTTCTATATTTCGCGAAAGTATTGCCGTCGTCGAATGGCAACCTCTGGATTTACAAGTGCAATGTGTGCTGCTGTTAACGGTTTGTGGCATTTTTTTTTGCATGATGCTTGTTCCTAATTAGTCAGAAAAAAAGTTCTGCGACTTGTGTATGCTCTATTAAAAATTGGCATGCTAAAACTTTCTTGCGATTCCAGCAACGGATGGTGGCGGACACCAGTGGCAGTCAGTACGACCACGAGGGCAAGAATATGAAATCAAATGCTATAAAAGTTCCCCGCGTTATATACACGCCTCAGGCTACAGAGGATCCAAGTTCTTTTTTAACACGAAAGTGTTTTATGCCGGGGTCCACCAAGACTTCACTGACGTATTTCCGTCACGGAAATACGTCAGCTTACAATGTACACGAACATAACACAAAGAAAGAAACCAGAAGAAAAAGTTCCACAAACATGCAAAATTTGGAAATCGAACCCACGACCTCTCGGTCCACGACGATAGATCGCCGAGCGTTTAACCCATTGCGCCACAAACGCATTTGCAGGGAGCTACACAGACGCGCCTTATATATCTAACACTCCTCCGTGTACCCGCGCTCTTGCTCGGGGCGGTGCCGCCGCCTACGAGCAGAAAAGAGAAGTACTGCATTATGACACTAACGCGCACCGACAGTGAACGCTTCGGTGGTCTCAGCACTATAGTGCCTAGAATATACATACTAGTGTGCCGACCGCGGGCTTTCCGGTGGCACGGAGAATGATGCCTTCCGCCGGCGGCCACCAGACGGCGATAGCCGTACGGACCGTGCTATGCCGAGCGGCGTCTCTAGCGAACGCGCGCGTGTGCGACAGAACGCCATGGGCTGTCCCAGCCCGTTTCGTTCTGCGGAGCGTTGTTTGAGGTGCAAAGCGTAATCGAAAGAATATGATTTCGTTGCACTTACAAACGATCGTAGGCACAGTTATCATTATAACGCTACACGATACGGGGTGTTTCTGCGAAAAATACCAATAAATAAATACGTGGTTTCCGAAGCGTAAGTTTTTTCCACAGTAAACTATTATATGCGAGACATGTCCACAAATGCTAAATTCGCACCAAGTTGTATCTAATTACCATAAATTAAATTAATTACCATAAATGACGGTAATTAAACAGGGCACATTTTCATGGGCGACACCACCGTCCGACTAATCTTGAAGGAGCGCTCAATGTAGCAATTATTAAAGTGTTTCTCACAAGCGACAGCCGCCAGAGTTAGCCTTCGATCAGCCCTCTTATATTCTTCTCCCACTCGCCAAAACGTTCTGGCCAGTCAACAGGCGCTGAATACTTGCTCGTGTTTGAGCGCTATCCAGTTGTACAATATGGGGACAAAACAGGTGCTGGTTTACGCCTCGTTTTCTGCGACATCTCGGTTCCGTCCGTGAACAGACACAAGTGCGAACCACGCGCACAGAAAGAAACCCAGCAATGACATGCGGAGGCACCACATGCTACTTGCTCGAAAGCTACAACGCGCCGCAACCGACTGCGCTTATGAACGCGGATCCTAAGTGCACCCGAAGCGCAAGTGACGCGTGATGCGCCGCTCGGTTAGCACGGTCCCAAACAGTGTCGCCGTCTGGGGGCCTCCGGCGGAAGGCATCACCGGCGGTGCCAGCGTCTCCCATTGGAAACGCCCGGCGGTCGGCACACTATAA